>NC_083107.1:63444474-63747504 GCF_949774975.1 Lagenorhynchus albirostris
ATAAAGAGATGGATAAATGGAATCTCTTCCCACAGTCCCCTTGTAGCTAATTGCTAGAAAAATCATTGGCGGAAAATCTATGAGCACGTAGAACAGCATCTGTAGGATGTAAGGACATGATCCTGGATATTTGCTTGCCGGGAAGGAGTAGAATATATGGCTAAGAGCACAAACTTTGGTGTCAAACAACCTGGGCTCAGTTCTTAGCTCTGCTCCTGAGTTTGCGAGTAAACTTGTGTGCCTCGGCCTATGCTCTGGATGAATCTGGGAAGAAGCTGACTGGGCATTAAGGAACTAAGTTCTTGAATCCCCCTCGAACAATCACTTTTATGAGGGAATGTTTTTGGGTTACTCAGTTCTGCCCTGGGAAGCGCTTAGATAATCTCAGCCTTAGATCTGTCAAGCCTGCTTTTTTTTTTTTTTAATCACTGTATGGTTCAGCACACAGAATAATTTCTTAGTGATCATGAAGTGCTTCCTGATAGCCAGCTCAGCCTCTACACACTTACTGCCCTAACTCTTCCAGTAGCCATTTCTGGGAAAATGGAGCTTCCTCCAGGGGTTTTAGAGTCAAAGACACCAAAAACTGATGAGTCTTCTGTGAGATTAAGCACAGAGATGGGAGAGGGGACCTTGATTTTACAAAGGGAGATGGTGGGAGGAAGGGAAGGGAAGAGAATCGTTCACGTTCATTTGCTGAGCGCTCATAAAGACCCATAAATGGCACAGGGTCTTTCTTCTACACCTGCCATCACTGAAGGGGGCCACTCGATGGACATTTACCTTTACCTTTGTAACCAAAAAATGGTATTCCATGATTTAATAAACCATGCACCTCTTGAAGCTTATCTGTGAAATGGGAATAATACCTAACACAAGGTTTAGCAAGCTTTTCTGAAAAGGGACAGACAGTAGGTATTTTCAACTTTGCACGCCACACTGTCTCTGTTACAACTACTCAGTTTTGCCATTGTAGCATGAAAGTTGCCTAGACAATACAGAAATGAATGGGCAGATTTGGTCCGCAGGCCATAGCTTGCCGTCATCTGGTCTAATCCCCTGGGCTAATATGTAGGGTGTTAAGAGGATTAAATAAACTAATCCAAGCAACATATTCTTTTTTTTTTTTTTTTTTTTTTTGCTGTACGCGGGCCTGTCACCACTGTGGCCTCTCCCATTGCGGAGCACAGGCTCCGGACGCGCAGGCTCAGCGGCCATGGCTCACGGGCCCAGCCGCTCCTCGGCATGTGGGATCTTCCCGGACCGGGGCACGAACCCGTGTCCCCTGCATTGGCAGGCGGACTCTCAACCACTGCGCCACCAGGGAAGCCCCAAGCAACATATTCTTGTACAGCATGCAGCAGATCAGCACTCAATAACTATTTGCTATTATCATTGCTCTGATTTTAGACTCTCCCATGTGTGTGCACTACCGTTGCTCACCCTAGTGAATGAGGTAGTCCTCAGGTCTCCCTGGGAGATATTCCTAGCCCTCCCCATCTTGGGCATATGGAGGGTGTCACAGATTGGGTTCTCTGGGAAGGACCCTGAGATGGAGTTTAGTGTATAGGATGTTTATTTTAGGACTGTCCTTGGGAGTAATCCTGTAGAAAGAAGGAGAAGGAAGAAGGACTGGGCAGAGGGAGAAGTCGAGTTTGCCCAACAGCAGACTGAGCCGAACCCACGAGGATCTCTGAAGCTAAAATGGCCATTCGAGTTGTCCCGCATTGGGTCAGAGTAGCTGGGCCTTGGTGCCCCACCTGGAGCAGTCACTGGATGTGGGCTGCCCTGGGAAGGGGGGCAGCTCTGCAGCGCACGCACTCCTGGAGGGGCTGACAGGGGGTATCGTCTGCTGACAGCATGCCCAGCAACTGGGGTGACAGGGGCGGGAGGGGAAGACGTGACCCATTCTGACCATGAATGGTGCACAGAAATAACACGTGGCATTTGCAAACCAAGCATTTAATTGTTGCTGCAAGACCCTCCAGAGCTCCTTCCCTCTGGTAACCAGCAATTTCAAGATGGTGGCTGCTCCGTCAGCCTGGGTCCCAGAGGGACAACAGGGAAGAGAGTTTCCTATCAATTGTACTGGAAACCTAATGTGAGCAAGACTGAAATCTGAGTTCTTTAAAGCCACTGAGATTTTAAAGTTGTTTGTTCCTGCAGTATTGTCAGCTTTCTATTATGAGTCCTCAGCTGCTGCACTGGATGTATTTGAAGGTTTTGAAGTGAAGACACACCTGATAATCTTACAAAATCAGGAAACTGGTTTGACACCACCATCCTCATTGCCAGCATCATCATAGCTAACACCAGCATTTACATGAATTTTCTAATTTCATGCTCATAACAACCTATGTATAACACAGCTATTATTACCCTCATTTTAGAGATTAGGAAACTTACACTTATAGACGTTTATTAATTTGCATGAGGCCAGGGGTCTGCAAACTATAACCGGCAGGCCAGATCCAGCTCACTGCCTGTTTTTGTAAATAAAGTTTTATTGGAACACAGCCATGCCCATTCATTACACAGTATGTAATTATGGCTGCTTTCATGATACTGTGGCAGAGTTGAATAGTTGCATATGGCCTGCAAAGCTGAAAATACTTACCATCTGGACCTTTTCAGAAAACGTTTGCCCATTCTCCCTCTCTCCCCGCACTCTACACAAGGCCTGGTTCCAAACTCCAGAGATGCAGCTCATAATTCAGATATAAGTAAATACCAGGTAGGCTTGGAGCCTGTAGGGGTATTATAAAACTTTCCCATTTCCATTATCCTAACTGTACATTTTTTAATTTAAAATTTTCATGACATTTATTTCCAGCATTATGACAGACTCCCTATCATGAAAATCCTCCCCTAAAAAAAACCCTGTAAAATTCTGAATAAAATGAATAGCTGACTTGGCAAAAAATTAAGGTAAATACTCAGGGGCTAAAAATGAAGTAGAAGCCAGAAGCCAGATTTAGCATGGTAAACGCTCACTCAAGCAGGTAGGGAACCCCTAATGGCATTTGCCACTGTTGGGGGGGGGACATGACAAGGCAGGACAGTGTCAGCATAGAGACTTTGGAATGAGTCCCTGAAGGCCCAAATTTCCAGTGAAAGAATGGACTGGAAAATATTTGCCCTGCAAAAGGAGACATCAAAAAAATTCTGTGTCTCAGCTCTGATTTGGGTTGCAAGGGAAGAAAAGGTACCCATCTGCCAACCAGAAGAAATAACCATACCCCAGACTTGAAGCCTGGGGTTCAAATTCACTCTACTTGCCTATTCTGAAACTATTTTAAACCAAAGAAACTAATTTAAAATAGTCCTAGATTTTTAGCTCCCTAGGCACTTGGGCAAAGTAAACACAAAGAAAGGGAATATTCTCTCAAGTTGCCTCCTAAAATTCTCACAGATAATGCCCCAACAAAAATGAACTCACAGTGAAAAATCACAAGACCACTCACAGAGCAAGACATCATGGGACAGAGCAGAAACATCAAGTAGCAGAATCAGACACACAATTTCTTTAGCAGAGTTATCCCATGTAGCAGGACTTGACAAATCTTTTCTCTAAAGGCCCAGGTAGTATATATTTTAGGCTTTGCAAGCTATGCAGTCAGTATCAAAAAGATTCAACTTTACCATTCTACAGTGAAAGCAGACACAAGCAGTATGTAAATTAATGGGCTTAACTGTGTTCCAATAAACCTTCTTTACAAAAATAAGGAGTGTGTTGGACTTCCCTGTGGTCCAGTGATTAAGAATCCGCCTTCCGACACAGGGGATGTGGGTTCGATCCCTGGTGGGGGAACTAAGATCCCACATGCCGCAGGGCAACTAAGTCCGCGCGCCACAACTAGAGAGAAGCCTGCGCACCGCAAGGAAGAGCCCACTTGCCACAACTAAGACCCGATGCAGCCGGATAAATAAATAAATTAATTAATTAAATACAAATTTTTTTGTGTGCTAGACTTGGCTGGCAGGCCATAGTTTATAAAATAAGTATGTTTTCAATATTTAAAGAATTCAGTATATGAACAAGGAATGAAATACTATCATTAATATCCAGGCAGATTCTTAACTTCTGCAAGTAAAAGGTATAGTTGAAATCTTAGGATTCAACATATGAGTTAACTAGCAGATTAGAACAACTGAAAAGCATAATTAGCAAGTTGAAAGTTGGATATGACAAAACTACTTAGAATATAGTACAAAGAGATAGAGGAGGAAAATATGAAAGAGAGGTTAGTAGACATGAAGTTTGAGTGAGGAGTTCTAACATTCATCTAATCAGAGTTCCAGAAGGAGTGAGTAGAAAGAATGGGAGAGACATAATAGTCAAGAATTTTCATGGATACTAATATTTAGGAACTACAAAATATTCCAAACAATACTTACACCCAAACTCATCCTGGTGAAATTGCAGAACATGTAAGACAAACTGAATGGCTTAAAAACTGTCCCCCTCCACACCAAAAGACAGCTTACCTGCTTTATATCTGATTTCTTATGAACAACAGCAGATATCAAAATACTGTAAGATGATGTCTTCAAAGTGCTGAAAGGACATAATTGTCAATCTATAATTGTATATCCAACAAAATTTAAAGAATGAGGATGAAATAGAGATGTTTTATACAAACAAAAGCTAAGATAATTTATTATCAACAGATCCTCTTTATATTTAAAATACAGAAGAAATAAAGGAACTTCTTAAAAATATATCCTATAGGAAGAAGGAAAAGCACCACAGAAGAGAGATTTGCGATGTAAGAAGGATGGTAACCAGGTGAGCAAAGAAAGTGCATTTATCACGTGGATAAATCTAAATAAACATCAACACTAATACATCTAATTTGTGAAGTAAAAAAAAATTGGGGGAGGGGGCACATAAATAGAGGTAATATTCTGTCTCTTAAAATAGTAGGGACAAAAAAATAGTAGGTACATAAGTATTCATGAGTGTGTGTGTGTGTGTGTGTGTGTGTGTGTGTGTGTGTGCTGTATTCTTTTCTATATATGATAGGTTTTGCAAAACATTTTTAATAGAAGTAAAATACTGGGTAACAATAGCCTATAAGCTGAAAGAGTTAAAGCCCTCTAAGTTTTAGGAAGACACTTCCCATTGCCATAATTAAAAACTATTAAAAATTTAGAAAGATAATCTATAAATTTCAAACTACTAGAGGAGCAAAAAAAGTGAAATAAGTAAAGAAGTTTACAGGACAAATAGAAAGCATGAAAAAGATAGTAAAAATAAATTGAAATATATCAATGATCACAAAAAATAATGAATTAAACTTGCCAGTTAAAAGTTCATTGTTTTTGAAATCCAGCTTTATTCTTCTTATAAGAAACACTTAAAACAGAAGCACACCAAATGTTTGAGGGTAAGATAATCCAAAAAGCTCTATAAGGCAGATTAATTTTTCCAGCAAACAAAAATACATTCTATTTGCTTTCTGGAGTAGCCTTTCAATCCGCATACAAAGTGATGTGTTATAATAGAGCAAAGAGAAAAACTGAATATGAAGGGAGAAATGAGAGATGACCTGGGTTCAAAATTAATATTCTCTGACAAACCTAAAAACATGGAAAAGTAGTTCCCCTTTTGCTATACCTATGGAATTCAAGCAAGCATGGGTAGAAACTTGGGGCTTAATAGTGAGCCAAAAATAAATACAATTTATCATTATCGCAATTTTGGTCAAATTTCTTGACTTAAAAATGGAGTTTACAAAATAATCAGATAACATTTCAAAATAACTTGCATTTTGAGACAAAGGACGGTGAAATCACTTTTCATTGTATTAATGAGACATTCACTTAAACATAAGGATTCTAGGGGAAAATATATCAGAAATCATTTTGAAGTACGAGTGGATTTGAAGAGTCAGGGACAAAAAATTATGTATAAAGGTGGATAATTGCTGCATTAAAATAGAGAAAGATTAGAAAGAACCTAAATAAATAACACAGGAATGGATAAAGTGTAACGCATGTGTAGAATGAAATGTTTTTATAGATATTTTAGTGACATGAGGAAATACCTATGATATAATTAGTAAACAAAATAATATATGAAACAGTAAATACAAAATGATCACAAACATTTAAATGTAGTAAAATGTGTCTAGAAACAGGATTAGGAAGAAAAACAAAAGAATAGTAAGAAAAAGGGAAATGAATAATTTGTATTTTCTACTTTGTATTCTATTTTCCAAGTTTTTGCAATGAGAACTTTTATAATCAGATAGTAGCATAATTTTATATTATATCTTTAATATTTTGTTAGTTTATATATACTATGGCCCAGAATCTCTGTGAATGAAATAGTACGGGGAAAGTGAATTCTGGAAAGAAACAACGGGGCAAGCCTTTAAGAGAACGTCTTAAGAGACAGGAAAGGTGCTGTATTTCTAATTAGTGTGTAACTCGATATAAAGCAGCTTCCTGACATTTTTTTTTCTTAAATTCCATATATATGTGTTAGCATACGGTATTTGTCTTTCTCTTTCTGACTTACTTTACTCTGTATGACAGACTCTAGGTCTATCCACCTCATTACAAATAGCTCAATTTCGTTTCTTTTTATGGCTGAGTAATATTCCATTGTATATATGTGCCACATCTTCTTTATCCATTCATCCGATGATAGACACTTGGGTTGTCATGAAGAACCTAGGGGTAAGACAGGAATAAAGACATAGACCTACTAGAGAATGGACTTGAGGATATGGGGAGGGGAAGGGTAAGCTGTGACAAAGCGCAAGAGAGGCATGGACATATATACACTACCAAATTTAAGGTAGACAGCTCGTGGGAAGCAGATGCATAGCACAGGGAGATCAGCTCAGTGCTTTGTGACCGCCTGGAGGGGTGGGATAGGAGGGTGGGAGGGAGGGAGACGCAAGAGGGAAGAGATATGGGAACATATATATATATGTATAACTGATTCTTTGTTATAAAGCAGAAACTAACACACCATTGTAAAGCAATTATACTCCAATAAAGATGTAAAAAAAAAAAAAAAGCAGCTTCCTCTCTTAAAAGTTTCAAGAATGTGCAACAAAGCCACTCCCAGCGGTTGCTACGGCTACGAGGTAAAGCTGATTGGGCCGGTGTTCACTTTCCCCCAGGTGAGGCAGGAGAAAGAAGGTCGGGCTTGGCGAGTGCGACAAATCCCCCCTTTGGGCCTCTGCCTTGTCTCCTTTCCCATCAGTCCCTCTTTCCTCCCCGCCCCCTTTGCCACCTCTCCTCTCTACGTCTTAGCCTCCAGTGCAGTCAGCATCATCAGACCCAGCTCTTCCTGCCCGCCCGCATCCTCCACCCTCCAGCCACCACCTCCCTTTTTGCTGGGCTTCCATAGGGTGCTGCACTCTTCCAGCACCTCCAACACCGCAAGCTGTGGGAGGTGGGCTTCTTTTCCCACTGTACCCTTGATGCCCAGGACCTGCCCATGGTGGGTGACCAATAAATATTTGTTGACTGAATGAATGAATGAACGAACGGTGGCTCATTCTCAGTCTTTACTGGGGGTTCCTCTTCATCTACTCATCCTTAAGTACAGTCATTCTTCAAGATTCCATGCTCAATTGCTTTTTCTTTTCCTTCTTTATGTTTCCCCTGGACGATCTCTCCTCCTTTTGTTTTAGCTAACATGCATATGAAAATGAGCCCAACTTTTCAACTCAACTTCATCTTTTTTCCTCATCTGTATTCCCAATTGCTTTCAGCTGGACCTACAGACACTTGTTATTCTCATCCATAACGCATCATTTTCCTCTCAGTCATGCTTCCGCCTTGAGCTCCAACTCACTTAACATCACCACCATCCCCTCAACATTCCAGATGTAAGCTCAGAGAAGCCTTTTACTCTGCTCCAACCCTCCCTGATCAGTCTCTATGGAATTGTGTCCCTCTTTTCTATTCCATTCCCACTGCCTGAGTTCCACTTCTCACCAACATCATCACACCAAACCCTGTGGGGTTTCCTTACTTTGAATCTGCACCTCTCATGGCTGCTGGATTTATTTCCCAAACCATACAACTCATCATGTTCCCATTTTGCTCAAAAACTCCTGATGTTTCCCATTGCCTTCAGAATAAAACCCAAGCACACAAAGGCTCCTCTCTGTCTTCATGGGAGATGAAGTCCTGCCACCTCCGTGACTGCTCACATTTCTCCACCTGCCTGGATGCCATTCTCCCACTACTCTGCCTCTCGAATTGCTCAGCCCCCTGCAAAGTCCATATCAAGTGTCATCTTCTCTGAGAAGCCTTTTCCCAAATCTTCAGTCAGGATTAAGGGCGCTCTCCTCTGTGGTCGGATAACCTCTCCATGATGCCTCCATAAGAGCACAGGTCAAGGTTGCGGGCTGCAGGTGGGTGGACAGAGGAAGACAGTTAAGGAGCCCTAGAGAACCTGAGCACGAGGGAAGGGAGGTCTCCCTCCTAGAGTGAGTCCAGGTCTTTAACGTTGAAACTCCTCCTTCCACTTTACCACAACTAAATAATTCATGCCCTACCTCATTTCCTCACTGAACAAGATCTGTTCCATTTTCTACCTTTAAAAAGGTCAAAGTTAAATTCTGGTCCATTCCTCCTTCCTCCCTCCTCTTTCCATGCGTGGTTATATGGCAGAATCATGAAACGGAAGGAAGGTTCACTGACTCCGAGAAAAAGTCACTGCCATAGGCAGCTAAAGCAACAGAATATTTTCTTTAGAAAAATAATTTTGGCAGAACCTGGCTGTTTTCTGCAGACATTTTAAGCAACCAAAACAAGGGTTGGGATTTGTATTTCCGAACAAGTGAAAGCTGCCTGTTTAGCTCATGCTTCCGCCTACTCTCTAGGAAGTGGAAATTTTACAACAGAAGTAATTCCCTTCATCTTTCCGTCCTCTTCACAGTGCAACCCCCGACCTTTGGAGCCTCCACCTCGAGCCAGAGGTAGACGACTAAATAGGAAAAAGATATGCAAACCTCAGGAAACAAAGAGTTTGTCATACAAAGCGTTACATTCAAGCCATTGTCTCGAATGTTTTGGATAACTCTCGTTTTTAGTTTAGGAAAGAAAATCTGCATCACAAATGGAACATTTATATAGTCACTGGGATAGAAAAACGTTCGGGCGAAGGAAAAGGCTGCATGATTTCAATGAGATCCAGGTGGGATAGCCCTTTCAGCAAATGTCTACACACCAGCCCGTAAAAATGATGGAAAAGGCACAAGACAAGAATAAAAGCAACGGAGTGCCAGGTGCTCATCCGACTAGACCCACATCCTCTCTGAGCTTGTCCTTTCCAGCTGCTCCTTCCATCTATTCTCCCTTCCTCCCAAGGGCTTGAATCTCTCTCATGCCTTCTGGGGTCTTCTGCTCATTTTCCTCCTCTCTTCCCTCACCAGGGAACCAAATTCTCTCCTGACCCAGGGCTGCAGAGGGCAACAGGGTGAACAAAATTACCAATGTCACCAGTAATAGTAACAACAACTTTGGAAGCCCTCGCTAAGCATCAAGTGCTGGGTTGGATGCTTTGCGTGGATTATCTCATTTAGTCATGACAACCCTAAATGGTAAGTTCTATAATTGTTCCCATTTTATAGCTGGGGAAAATGAGGCTTAGGTTAAGTATCCTGCCCCACATCACACAGCTAGTTAGTGGCAGAACCAGCTCTCAAACTTAATCTGACTCCAAAGTTAATCACCCTAACCAACAGAGTTCCTGGAGGAACACCTTTCCATACACAAGAGTATTAGCCAAAAAAGACTAGGGAACTCATAGGGAAAGTCTTCTGAAGGGATGAAGGAGAATGGGAATCAAGGGTGAGAAGAATGGGACAATCTGGAGAAATGAATGGAACACTACACGTGGTACCTCATACCTAATCCTTAGTTGAAAATGAGAGAAACTCATCAGGAAAAACCCTTACCTGCTAAAAGATTTCTGACTTCGATTCACAGAGGACGGGATGTAAAGAAAGAGAACTTGGAATGTTAACATAAGCATGGCCATTCTCACGCAGGTGAGATGAGTCACCTGCCTGAAATGCAGCAGGAAAAGGAAGCAGCAGGTTCAAAAGAAGCAGGAAGAAATAGGCTTATATATGAAAAAGAGATGCAAAAGATGCCACGGTCCTGTGGCTTTCAGAAAGCCACTCAGGAAGAGTGGAAGCAGGACAGAATTACAGGATAAATACAAACAAGGGTCCTTCTGGGGTGAGCCTTTACCACAGATGGCCCAAGCAGGGATGAGGCTTTCTGAAGGCAGACCACATAACTACAAGCGAGCAGTCACGGGGATGGGGACTTGAGCTATCTTTATGTCTGCTGGAATTCACAGTTTGCTAAAATAGAGTTGCTTATAAAAATTTTTAACATTCCTAGCTAACAATTTCAGCTCTCAGACAGAAGGAGGAACTGCCATTCTGGATATAATTTTAACCAATGAGAAAGAACTGGTTTCCGTACAGAAATTACAGGGAACTTGGGAGAACATGACCATGTCTTTTGGGAGTCTATAATAGCAAGGAAGGGGAGGATTACATACATTCTAAGGCAACGTAATAATGAAGAATTCCAGTGAAAAGGAAAAGTAAACTCGTAAGCCAGCCACACAGAAAACTTTCTCATGAACTCATATTTTTTAAAGGACCAGTTCATGAGAGATCATGAGGGACATACAGTCAAGAACCAATACAACACAAGTGATTAAAAAGGTCCTCTGTGAAAAATTCAATTCAGAGAGAGAGAATGGGGTGGGAGAGGAGGAAGGAAGGGAGGGACGGAGGGAGAGGAAGGAGGAAAGGAGGAAGGGAGAGAACATAAGATAAAAGAACATAAAAAAAGAAAGGAAGAAGGAGGAAGAGAATGAGGAAGAGGAGAACAAGGAAGTGACACATCCAGGAAGAAAGTGTCATGTTAACAGGCAACTAAATGTCCCAGTTGCCAAATACTCAAATTCTGTCTTCTGAAGCAAGGAGAATAGATTTTGAATTCTAATTGCGCAGCAAAGGAGACCATGAAAAGAGGAAAGTGGAGTCCACAATAATTTAGGGAATAAGAAAAATCTAGGCATACAGATTATTTCAAACCTCCAGATCCAGACAAATTATATTACAGAGCACGAAAAGAATTTGCAGATATAATCTCATAGCAGTGAGTTTGAGAAACCATAAAGAAAGGGAAAGATGCCAGAAACCCTGGGAAATGTTCTGTTTTGCAATATATTGGGGGAAAAAACAACAGATCCTGAAAACTAAAGCTCCATAAGCTGGATATGATTCTCATCAAAGAAGGTGAGTCCTACTGGACCCTGTGGTGGTCAGAACACATCTGCTTTTTCCATGAGGGATGTTGTGAAACCGGTATCTTCCAACAAAGAATGAACACTGTGATGAGAAAGTTGGAAGCCATGCCCAACAAGGGAAGGTTCAGAGGTGTGTATAGCACAGAAATCAGATGACTAAGAAGGGTATCAAAGATTTGAAATGTCTGTATAAAAAGCCGTAGAGTCATTTTATGTTGCCTTCAAAAACAGAACTAGAATCAACAGTAGAAATTTTAAATAGGCAGATTTTTCTTTAATATTTGAAAGTATTTTCTGTTCATTCATTCAACAAGTGTTTATTGAGCACCTACTTTTTTTTCCTTTTGTGGCCACACTACGCGGCTTGTGGGATTTTAGTTTCCCGACCAGGGATCATACCCAGACCGTCCGCAGTGAGAGCGTGGAGCCCTAACCACTGGACCGCCAGGGAATTCCCTCGAGCACCTACTTTGTGCCAGATACTGTGCTAAGCACTGAGGATACATGATAAATACGGTTCCCACCTTCATTGGACTTAGTCTTGTGAAGGAAAACAATAAACAAGTAAACAAGGAACATAATCACAGATTATAGCAAAGCCCGGAAGGAAGGAACAGGGGAAAGAGAGAATAACAGTGAGTATCTATCTAAAGATGGTTTCAGGGAAAACTTTTCTGAGGAGATGCCATTTGTGCTGAGACCTATATGATGACAAGGGTAGAGTTGTGTGAACACTTTGGGGCAAAGAGAACAGCAAGTGCAAAGGCCCTGAGACTGGAAGAGCTTGACTTCTTCCCAGAACTGAAAGGAGCCAGGAAAGTAAACTTGGTGAGCAAGAGAGGGGAAGATGGGAGGTTGTGAGATAAGGTTGAAGAGACAGACAGGAATCAGGGATCAAGATGTTGCTATCCTAAGGAATGTAGAATGTGTGCCAAGAGGTATGGGAAGCCGTTGAACGTTTTGAGCAGGAAGGTCACACGATCTGATTGATGTGTGTGTTTTGATAGTTATTCCAGCTGCTCTGTGGTAAATGGATCCGTGTGGGGCTGGGGGGATGCAGGGAGAGTCTTGGGAGGCTACTGTAGTATTCAGATGAGGCTGAAGTGTGCATGGAGGGTGTGCAGTCAAGTTGGAGAGAAGTTCATTTGAATTTTTTTTTGAAGTAACATAGAATTGACTGACAAATTGAATACAGAATTTGAGGGATGGGGGAAAATGGCTAGAATGATATAAAACTTGACTTGGGTGGCAGGCATTGAATGGCCACCTGAGTGGACCCTGCAAAATGGGACCTGGAACTGGGCTGGCAGGATGGACTGGAAAGACTGAGGTTGCATTTGATTCAGTGATGACAACAGAACTCATGAAAACACATGTCAAGCTCCCATTTCATGCTGTGGGTCTACCAAAAGCTCCAGAAAAGAGGCTTTTGGTTTGGCACAATTCTTAAACTGCAAACGGTTATAAACTTCGTCCCAAGCATGTTTCTATGGAAACTCACAGTGCTCCCAGTGAAAACAACAAGAAAATTAGCAAAGTTGCATATATACTTTGTTATATGTATATTATAAATACATTTTATATTATTATATATACTATATATTGTATATACATATGGCTTATAAAACTGCAGTCCCTTGCTCATAGCTTAAAATAGAGAAGGCACTCATGCTTTCAATGCACATAATATACATTAATACCCAACAGACACAAATACCACAAATTTTACTGAAGACAGCACAACATTCTCATCTTGCTAAGTCACCCGGAGAAACTCTCTCTTGTAAAGAGAAGTTTTTGAAATTTAAGACTTCAGGCTTTCTCATATCAGAATAGATGAGCCAAATGAATCCTCTCATCAATATCGGGTGCTAATGGCCATGCACATGAGAATATAACTGTGGCAAAAGAGTTCTTTGCTGGAATATGTCAATCTTGAAAAGATAACCAGGCCTAAACCACAGATAACCGTTGAGACTAGATCTGTTGCGTTGTCAGCCATCTATGTCACATCTGTCTGGCATCAATCAAACATCAGGCTTTAAACTCCAGATCACAAACGGCGTGACCTCAGCCACACTACTCCAGCTATCCATAGTTGGGCCACCTCAAATACTGATGGAATGACGTTTATGTGGGAACCTAACCCTGGGTCCTTTTCTCAACATTAAATTCATTTGACATTTAGTGTTCTTTGTTGGAAAGGAAAAGAGAGAGAGGAGGAAAACACAAGGGGCAATGCTGGCCAGCAGGTGTGATTTTGCATGTTTCTTAATCAAGGGCCTAGGCTGTGGTTTCAACACCCAATGGGGTGTTTTGTCTAACTGTCTGAGCTATAACATGTGTTGTCCCACAAACAATTTGTCACACCATGAGAGTTGCATATTTGGGGACAGAGATAGCTCAGACCATATGGCAAAGGCGAGACTCTTGTCAATTATCATCCTCGGTGGCAGGTAATTTCTTAGACGGCACGTCATGATCTCGTCAGAACTCTGTGTCTATTGAGTCCTGGGTGATAACCTTGACCAGGAAAAGTCAGCCAGGAAGACGTGGCTGTTAAAAGCCGCAACGTATAAGTGGCTAAAGAGCTTTCACACAGTAGCAACTTTTGGATGGTTCTTTGGAGAAAACAATGTTTGAAAAAGACAGATTTTACTACCAGATGCTGGTTTTGGCATAGATAACCTTAATGAGGTTAAGGATAGGTCTTAAAAATATCAACTTTTGATTTTTTTCCCATTTGACATTTGTTTTATCCAGCTGTACTAGTGAAACGTCTTTGTAGAAAAGTACACAATTTAAAAGATAACAGAGTCAGCCAGTTGAATGAAACCTTGCAAACAATGCAGCGTCAATTAAGCATGCTCCCATAAGAAGGATTCAGCGCAGTCAGGAGCGGGCATGCGGGGGAGCTTCTCCTTTTATAAATCATCCTACTGGCATTCTGCTCATCTTTATCCAAAATAATAATAATTTTGAGCTTTTGCATAAATGTGAGAGAGAAGCCCTGGCAGAAATCTGTACCTGAAACCTGGTGAAGCAGAGGACGGCAGAAAAGAGAGGGCTGGCGTGTGGAGTGGCAAGTTGAGAAACTCTGAAAAATAATCAAAAAGAGATTTAGAGAATAGCAATAGGGAAAGACAGAAGAAAAATAGCTTGGGCCCCTCTGGGAACTCTCTTTTCCTGAATCATAAAACCCTTCTGGTTTCCCCTTGTCTGGAATCACTGTCCACAAAACTAGAAACAGTATGTTCTTATTTTCCGTTTTGAAAAGACAAACAACCACGAAAACAATTTTAGGGTAATTTTAGTGCAGGAGAGAGAAAATTTTCTTTGCACCAAATTAATTAGGATATTGGGGAAAGGGACAAATGCTAGGGGGAAGGGCGCCAGCAGTGACAAATGTTGCCAGGAGTCCCACCCCACGACTGGCTTTCAGTCACGACCGCCGATGCACCAGCCTCAGTGAAGAGTGGTGAAGAATAGGCCTGCTTTAGAGTTGATTCAATTGAGCAGATCTGTATTGAATATTTATGACAGTCTTCCTGCAGATTCAGAGAATTACGTGGCCTAGGCAGATTTTCTAAGGCAGTGCCGACACTTTGATCTTCTAGGGGCTCTGACATCTGTTCTTGTCGTCTGCACATTTGTATGTTCCTAGCAAAGCTCAGAGCAAGACCAAAGAACAGCAATCTGAGGCCCCAAAACTTGTCCAAAACAAACAGAGTGGAGATTTACACTTATTGAGATAATAGCATTGCACTAATGCAAGCCAAGAGGCCATCGGCCCATTTGGATTATAAAATATTCTATGTGCTGCAGAACAGAGAATATTGTTTTAGAAATGAATCCTAAGTTACCCCAGCCTTGCTGGCCCTTGAGTGCAGTATTATGGCCCAAGTTATGATGGCTCTTAGCCCCCATATGGATGGCTCTTAGCCATCACCTCCTAAAAGGTTAACAAAAGGGTGCTTGGGTGGCAGAGCCCCATGGCTCAGGAACAAGCCCACCCTCACTCACTGGCTCAAGTCTCAGGCCACTGTGAGGTGCTGATGCTCATGAAGAGAGCCCACCCTACAAGGCCTGGCTCGCCTCTGCAGTGACATCTCTGAGCCCCCGGGATGCCAGAGCTAGTCCACGGATCAGGGAGGCTAGCGTGGCCCACGTTCCAAATCTCGTAGACTGGGCCGAGAAGCCACTTGTTGCTTGACTCCAAGCTCTCAAGCTCTTTCATGTACACAGCTCCTGCAGCTTCTGTCCTGAGCACTCTCATGTGGGATGTGCTTCCCAGCTTGCCAGCCCACCCATTTCGCTCTCTCCCAGCACCCTCTGGCTCTCACAGGCCTTTCCACTTGTGAGCCCTTCATTAACCCAGGGAATTGGCTGCTGGTGGAATTTCAAGTACCACAGCAAGTGACTGAGAAAGAGGATGGTGTGGGGGAGGTAGGAGAGGCCTATTCCCCTCTCCAGTCCCACTCTGGGAAGTGTCGTCTTCTCCACGGGAGCACTCCCCTCCCAGATTCTTGCAAGATGATGGCTCACTCTGGATAAGACTCATTGGCTTCAAGTGGATAAGCACTTAGTTTATAAGCAATAGTTTGTTGCAATAGTTTGTTGAAAAAACTATTTTTCCCCCATTGAGTAGTCTTGACACATGGGTTGAAAAACAACTGGCCATAGATGTATGGGTTTTTTTCTGGACTCTTTGGATTCCATTGGTCCACATGTTTATCTTATGCCCATACTATTGGGTTGGCCAAAAAGTGCCTTCAGTCTTTAAGTAAAAATAAAAGACATTTTTCATTTTCACCATGAACTTTATTGAACAACATATTCACCGTTTTGTTCCCCTAACTTCTGCCATTTTTCAGGCAACTTCATAATTCCATCTTCCCAAAACTTTTTATCTTTTTGAGCAAAGAACTGTTCCAGGTGCCTTTTACAGTCTTCCAGGGAATTGAAATTTTTTCCATTAAGAACTTCCCAGCCAAGCTGTAACAGTTTTTGCCTGGTCATCAAAGAAACATGCAGTCTTGCGTTATCCTGATGGAAGATTATGCGTTTTCTGGTGACTAATTCCAGACACTTTTTGTCGAGTGCTGCTCTCAGCTGGTCTAACTGGGAGCAGTATTTGTTGGAATTAATCGTTTGGTTTTCTGGAAGGAGAACACCAATCCCACCATGTACACAACATCACCTTCTTTGGATGAAGACCAGCCTTTGGTGTGGTTGGTGGTGGTTCATATCACTTGCCCCACGATCTCTTCTGTTCCACATTATTGTACAGTATCCACTTTTCATCGTCCACCACAATTTGTTTTAAAAATGGAACGTTTTCATTACGTTTAAATAGAGAATCGCATGAGGAAATATGGTCAAGAAGGTTCTTTCCCCTTAACTTATGTGGAATCCAAACATCAAAGCGATTAACATAACCAAGTTGGTGCAAATGATTTTCAGCATTTGATTTGGATATTTTGAGGATGTCGGCTATCTTTCACATGGTATAACGTTGACTGTTCTCAGTTATTGTTTTGATTTGATGGCTATCAACTTCAGCTGGTCTACCCGACCATGGAGCATGGTCCAGAGAGAAATCTCCAGCATGAAACTTCACAAACCACTTTTGACACATTCGATCAGTCACAGCACCTTCTCTACACACCGCACAAATCTTTTTTTGCGTTTTTACCTTCCTTGAAATAATAAAGCATAATATGCTGAAAATGTTGCTTTTTCCTTCCACCTTCACTATTAAAATGGCTACACAAAAGTTCACCAATTCTAATAAGTTTTTTTTAAATGCACGCTGATATGACAGCTGTCACAATACAATCTAAGAAAATTGTTCCAAATGAAGTTAAAGACAACTAAGCGCTACTAGAGCCATCTTATGGAAAAAACCAACCGACCCTTTTGGCCAACCCAATACGCTATCTTGATTACTGTAGCTTTGTAGTAAGTTTTGAAATGGGAAATATGAGTCTCTAACTTTGTTCTTTTTCAAGGTTGTTCTGGCTATTCTAGATTAAAAATGTTTCCTACACTTTCCATCCATGCTGTGACACTGTGTTCTCTCTCTGAGATGCCCCATACAGAGAACTAAAGAGAGCAAACAATGTCAAAATAGCTTTACCTTTATACTCTCTTTTCTCTGACTTGGTTAAACTATTTCATTTTAAAATACAAAAAGATCTTTCTCCTTCTCTCTCTACATTTCACTCCACTATCTCCATAGACTTGTACCGTATTTCTCTATTTGTAAAACCCAGAATCCATGTCCATATAAACATGGGAAAAGGCACCTATATCCCCTTTCTGCCAGTGTCATACTTCCTGGGCAAATTCTGAGATGATTCTAAAAGGCTAGAATCCCTTAGAGTCTTATATTTCGCATAAAGAGCAAGTTTAGTTTAGGGACCAATTATTTCCATTTGGGGTTAACATCCTTAAGACGTTTAACTCTTTCTAGAGAATTAAAACAAATAGCGTACGTACAGCAGTTACAAAGTGAGAACAAGAAGAAAATCTATTTTAAGAGTCAGAGGCAATGTACCTTTCTGGAAAAAAAAAATGCTGTCTCTTTTCTATTTGAAATCAAACAGAAATAAATTTCTTAAACTATCTACCCTTCACAGACAAAATGTTGTGTGGTCATAGACCCTGGAAACAATTGTGTATTTGAATAGGTGCTTAGAAGAATACGAAGATATAGAAATGTGTGTTTCACTCTGTGAACTGATTTTGCAGTCAACACTCCAGTGGTTTTTGTTTCTGATGAATACATTTCACTAAACTAAATTTAACAAGGGTTTTCAAGAAGGCTACAGAAAAGCATAAGGCAGCATAGATGGGCTGCTATAGGGGCACAAGAAGCACCAGCAGCTCACCGAAAAGTTATAAGTTTAACAGCTATATTGGGGGCAATAGATTTGGTCCTAAGGGCCTTTTCTGCTTTAACTGGCTTTCTTAGAACGTGCCAGAAGGTCCTCAGCAGCCACACAAGAGCAGAACACCAGCCCAGGCAAACCTGCTACCTCAACTACTCCCTAAATCCTTCCATCCTAGACAGCAGGACTTCTCCCCCATAAAAGGAAGAAATCAAACTCTGGATGCAAGGCCTGTATTTCAAGAGGCACGGACTCAGGGCATCTATGAATCCTTTATCCCTTTTATCCTCCATAACAGAAACAGCTCTGAAGAAATTCTCAGAGATGAAAATAATTTCAGCTGAGGAACTTCAATTGGTAGTGACTGGATGTGTTCAGCTTGACAGAAAACATTCGGAGATACGGCAAATCTATAAACCCATACTGTGTGGGATAATTGCATGAGATAAAAAGTAGCACAGCTTTAATTTAGAAATACATTCTTCAAGCACCAAGCCAAGTGCAAATAGCAGAGAGTAGCATGAGATAGGGAGTTTAGTATTATTACCTAATCCTTGAAAGTGGGGAAAAAAAAAAATAAAGGCAACAATGTTATAGTTGCAACCCCAGTTGCAAGGTTAGGGCTCATTTAGAGAAAGAAAGAAGTGTATTATTAGATTCTGTTTCATAGGATATCTAATAATACAGCAAACACTGGGATCAAATTGTATGACAAATAATGCTGACCATGAGAAGCAGCGGGTGGTGTGATGCTAAACATGTTTGGGGTGTGTCTAATTACTGAACTACTCTGGAGTAGCCGAGAGGTCAGTAGAGGTCCTGACCATGTACTGTTTCACAGTAGCTGTGTAGACCTTGGGTTTGCTGCTCTGGGTCCACGTAAACTTTTCTGCCTGAATTTTTTTTTCGAGATCCTCTTTTTTCCTCCCAGCTTTGACCACACCACAGGGCTTCCTTCTAGTGGGGGGTGGATTTCCCTCAGAGGTGGGAGCCGCTCCATCCTTAGTCCTCTCCCCTCCTCTGCTTCAGCCTGACCTTCACCCATGAAAATTTTCCTCAGGATCCTACCTTTCTTCATCCTTTAGAAAACCACACTCCTGGAGACAAGGTGAAAGGCGCACGACTCCCTGAAAACCATTCTGCTTGGGAATGGCTTTCGACTGTGGATGGCAGTCACTACAGGACCCAGAATAGCAGAGTATTCTTCATCTCCACAGGGGAACATCAGCCTGAAACGGACTAACACTACAGGAAGGTTTTAAGTTCAACATAAACCAAGAGCATCCTAACAACAACCACAGATCTGCTCTAATATTTCACAGAGAAGATTCTAGAACTTCTCCCCAAACCACTGACATATGGTAAAGGGGCCTATGAGGTTTAGATACAGGTCTGTTAAAACACATGGAAGGTCCAGAGCTATGCCGTCCAATACAATAGCCATGCCACCTGTGGCTGGTGAACACTTGAAATGTGTCCAGGGTCACTGAGGGACTGAATTTTAAATTTTATATAATTTCAAGTAATTCAAATTTTAAAATGGAACGTGGTATAAAATCTTTTTCTGTTAGACACAACTTTATTGTTTCAGTTGGACTACTCTTGACTTTAACTGTTAGATCATGGAAGATATTAGCATCACAGTGCATGTCAGCACATATATTAATTCTAGTCTATATTAATAATTTTTAACACATCAGTTACATATTGAAATAAGATTTTTGATATATTGGGCTAAATAAAATATATTGTTAAAATTAATTTTATCTCTTTCTTTTTCTTTCTTAATGTGGCTACTAGAAAGTTTTACCATATATATGTGGCTTGCATTATAATTGGATAGAGCTTGTCTATAGGACAAGTGAGGTCTTCGAATACAGAACGACAAAGCTGTGGCAGATCCGGGAAGGAGAGGGGATTGGCAGTGGGTTACAATGCCATTATTTCTTTGGTTTTTATCCAAGGATAATTTCTTTCAAATGGGGAAACGGAAAATGTTTAAAGTTTGCATTTTTTATTGTGTAACATTAATGTTTAAAACTTTTCATATATTGCCAACTGGCCCTCTGCCCCTAAAATAAATTCTTAAGCTAGGGAATAGAAGGACTTTGTGTACAATGGTCCAGGATAGGACTGTCTGACCTACAGCCCCAGGCTCTTGGGAGAACTTGGAGCTATTGCAAAGAGTCCACAAATCCATGTGGGCCAAGCAGTGTCTGTAGATTGAATAAATAACCTCTGGCCTATACTGGCACTACAGTCTTTCAAAAGTGTAGGCGATGCCATGATTAATAAAATACAAATTCACTTTAACATGTTAGCAAATTCATAGTAGTTGAGGGGTTATCATATATTCTCTCAGTCAAAAGGCTCTAAAGTCAGTTATGCACACCTGAAGCGTTGGGTCTTTGCTAGCTCATTTGGTGCCTTTGTGCAAATTAGAGCAAGGCAAACCAGGGATTTCAGCCCCAGCTCATCCCCAAGGGTGTGACCTGCACAACAATACACTGCAGTCCTGATATATTTTGATATTCAAAAAGTTCTTCGAACTGAAAAGGCTAAATTTGTATCCTGGAGAATGCTGTGGACAAAAAATGTTGCCTCCCATTTCAGTAAGCAATGAATTTTTTTTTTTTTTGCATCCATGCTTCTTTTTCTTTTTTCTTTAGAAGGCATATGAAAGGAAAAGTATCAGTAATGCACTAATCTCCACAGCAAATCATGAGACACACTGTATCTTGCAGATGAATATAAGGTGATTTAAGTATTATAAAAACATAACAGAGAGTGAATACTCTTCAAAAGCATGAAAACATCAATGGCCCACGAGAGGGAGAAGACCTCTAAAGCATACTGCAAATTATTATTATTTTTTAACATCGTTATTGGAGTATAATTCCTTTGCGATGGTGTGTTAGTTTCTGCTTTATAACAAAGTGAATCAGCTGTACATATACATATATCCCCATATCTCCTCCCTCTTGTGTCTCCCTCCCACCCTCCCTATCCCACCCCTCTAGGTGGAGACAAAGCACCGAGCTGATCTCCCTGTGCTATGTGGCTGCTTCCCACTAGCTATTTTGCATTTGGTAGAGTATATATGTCAATGCCACTCTCTCACTTCATCCCAGCTTACCCTCCCTCCTCCCCGTGTCCTCAAGTCCATTCTCTACGTCCGCATCTTTGTGTGTGTATGTGTGATTTTTAAATTTTTTTATTTTTTTGAATTTTTGAATTTTATTTTATATTTTTATACAGCAGGTTCTTATTAGTTATCCATTTTATACATATTAGTGTATATATGTCAACCCCAATCTCCCAATTCATCACACCACCACGTTCCCCGCCACTTTCCAGCCTTGGTGTCCATACGTTTGTTCTCTACATCTGTGTCTCTATTTCTGCCCTGCATACAGGTTCATCTGTACCATTTTTCTAGGTTCCACATGTATGCGTTAATATACGATATTTGTTTTTCTCTTTCTGGCTTACTTCACTCTCCATGACAGTCTCTAGATCCATCCACATCTCGACAAATGACTCAATTCCTTTCCTATTTATGGCTGAGGAATATTCCATTGTATATATGTACCACATCTTCTTTATCCATTCGTCTATGGATGGGCATTTAGGTTGCTTCCATGACCTGGCTATTGTAAATAGTGCTGCAATGAACTCTGGGGTGCATGTGTCTTTTTGAATTATGGTTTTCTCTGGATAATGCCCAGTAGTGCAGTTGCTGGGTCATATGGTAATTCTTAGTTTTTTAAGGAACCTCCATTCTGTTCTCCATAGTGGCTGTTTCAATTTACATTCTCACCAACAGTGCATGAGGGTACCCTTTTCTCCACACCCTCTCCAGCATCTGTTGTTTGTAGATTTTCTGATGACGCCCATTCTAACTGGTATGAGGTGATACCTAATTGTAGTTTTGATTTGCATTTCTCTAATAATTAGTGATGTTGAGCAGCTTTTCATGTGCTTCTTGGCCATCTGTATGTCTTCTTAGGAGAAATGTCTATTTAGGTCTTCTGCCCATTTTTGGATTGGGTTGTTTTTTTAATATTGAGCTGCATGAGCTGTTTATATATTTTGGAGATTAATTCTTTGTCCGTTGATGCGTTTGCAAATATTTTCTCCCATTGTGAGGGTTGTCTTTTCCTCTTGTTTGTAGTTTCCTTTGCTTTGCAAAAGATTTTAAGTTCCATTAGGTCCCATTTGTTTATTTTTGTTTCTATTTCCATTACTCTAGGAGGTGAATCAAAAAAGATCTTGCAGTGATTTATGTCAAAGAGTGTTCTTACTATGTTTTCCTCTAAGAGTTTTATAGTATCCAGTTTACATTTAGGTCTCTAATCCATTTTGAGTTTATTTTTGTGTATGGTGTTAGGGAATGTTCTAATTTCATTCTTTTAAATGTAGCTGTCCAGTTTTCCCAGCACCAATTATTGAAGAGACTGTCTTTTCTCCATTGTATATCCTTGCCTCCTTTGTCATACATTAGTTGACCATATGTGCGTGGGTTTATCTCTGGGCTTTCTATCCTGTTCCACTGATCTGTATTTCTATTTTTGTGCCAGTACCATCTTGTCTTGATTACTGTAGCTTTGTACTGTAGTCTGAAGTCAGGGAGTCTGATTCCTCCAGCTCTGTTTTATTTCCCTCAAGACTGCTTTGGCTATTCGGGGTCTTTTATGTCTCCATTAAAATGTTAATATTTTTTGTTCTAGTTCTGTAAAAAATGCCATTGGTAATTTGATAGGGGTTGCACTGAATCTGTAGATTGCTTTGGGTAGTATAGTCATTTTCACAATATTGATTCTTCCAATCCAAGAACATGGTATATCTCTCCATCTGTTGGTATCATCTTTAATTTCTTTTATCAGTGTCTTATAGTTTTCTGCATACAGGTCTTTTGTCTCCCTAGGTAGGTTTATTCCTAGGTATTTTATTGTTTTTGTTGCAAAGGTAAATGGGAGTGTTTCCTTAATTTCTCTGTCAGATTTTTCATTAGTGTATAGGAATGCAAGAGATTTCTGTGCATTTATTTTATATCCTGCAACTTTACCAAATTCATTGATTAGCTCTAGTAGTTTTCTGGTGGCATCTTTAGGATTATCTATGTATAGTATCATGTCATCTGCAAACAGTGACAGTTTTACTTCTTCTTTTCCAATTTGTATTCCTTTTATTTCTTTTTCTGCTCTGATTGCCGTGGCTAGGACTTCCAAAACTATGTTGAACAACAGTGGTGAGAGTGGACATCCTTGTCTTGTTCCTGATCTTAGAGGAAATGCTTTCAGTTTTTCACCACTGAGAATCATGTTTGCTGTGGGTTTGTCATATATGGCCTATATTATGTTGAGGTAGATTCCCTCTATGCCCATTTTCTGGAGAGTTTTTATCATAAATAGGTGTTGAATTTTGTCAAAAGCTTTTTCTTCATCTATTTGGATGATCATATGGTTTTTATTCTTCAATTTGTTAATATGGTGTATCGCATTGATTGATGTGCATATACTGAAGAATCCTTGCATCCCTGGGATAAATCCCACTTGATCATGGCGTATGATCCTTTTAATGTGCCGTTGGATTCTGTTTGCTAGTATTTTGCCGAGGATTTTTGCATCTATATTCACCAGTGATATTGGTCTGTAATTTTCTTTTTTTGCAGTGTCTTTGTCTCGTTTTGGTATCAGGGTGATGGTGGCCTCATAGAATGCGTTTGGGAGTGTTCCTTCCTCTGCAATTTTTGGAAGCTTGAGAAGGATGGGTGTTAGCTCTTCTCTAAATGTTTGATAGAATTCACCTGTGAAACCATCTGGTCCTGAACTTTTGTTTGTTGGAAGAATTTTTTTTTTTTTTTTTTTTTTTTTGGTGGTACATGGGCCTCTCACTGCTGTGGCCTCTCCCGTCGCGGAGCACAGGCTCCGGACGCACAGGCTCAGCGGCCCTGGCTCACGGGTCCAGCCGCTCCGCGGCATGTGGGATCCTCCCAGACCGGGGCACAAACCCATGTCCCCTGCATCGGCAGGCGAACTCTCAACCACTGCGCCACCAGGGAAGTCCTGTTGGAAGATTTTTAATCACAGTTTCAATTTCATTACTTGTGATTGGTCTGTTCATGTTTTCTATTTCTTCCTGGTTCAGTCTTGGAAGGTTATACTTTTCTAAGAATTTGTCCATTTCTTCCAGGTTGTCCATTTCATTGGCATAGAGTTGCTTGTAGTAGTCTCTTAGGATGCTTTGTATTTCTGCAGTGTCTGTTGTAACTTCTCCTTTTTCATTTCCAATTTTATTGATTTGAGTCCTCTCCCTCTCTTTCTTGATGAGTCTGGCTATGGTTTACCAATTTTGTTTATCTTCTCAAAGAACCAGCTTTTAGTTTTATTGAGCTTTGCTATTGTTTTCTTTGTTTCTATTTCATTTATTTCTGTTCTGATCTTTATGATTTCTTTCCTTCTACTAACTTTGGGTTTTGCTTGTTCTTCTTTCTCTAGTTCCTTTAGGTGTAAGGTTAGATTGTTTATTTGAGACTTTTCTTGTTTCTTGAGGTAGGCTTGTATTGCTGTAAACTTCCCTCTTAGAACTGCTTTTGCTACATCCCATAGGTTTTGGATCGTCGTGTTTTCATTGTCATTTGTCTCTAGGTATTTTCTGATTTCATCTTTGATTTCTTCAGTGATCTCTTGGTTATTTAGTAATGTATTGTTTAACCTCCATATGTTTGTGTTGTTTACGTTTTTTCCCCTGTAATTGATTTCTAATCTCATAGCGTTGTGGCCAGAAAAGATGCTTGATATGATTTCAATTTTCTTAATTTTACTGAAGCTTGATATGTGACCCAAGATGTGATATATCCTGGAGAATGTTCTGTGTGCACTTGAGAAGAAAGTGTAATCTGCTGTTTTTGGATGGAATGTCCTATAAATATCAATTAAATCTATCTGGTCTATTGTGTCATTAAAAGCTTGTGTTTCCTTATTAATTTTCTGTCTGGATGATCTGTCCATTGGTGTAAGTGAGGTGTTAAAGTCCCCCACTATTATTGTGTTACTGTCGATATCCTCTTTTATAGCTGTTAGCAGTTGTCTTATGTACTGAGGTGCTCCTATGTTGGGCACATATATATTTATAATTGTTATATCTTCTTGGATTGATCCCTTCATCATTATGTAGTGTCCTTCCTTGTCTCTTGTAACATTCTTTTTTTATATTATTATTATTTTTTGCAGTACACGGGCCTCTCACTGTTGTGGCCTCTCCTGTTGCAGAGCACAGGCTCCGGACGCGCAGGCCCAGCGGCCATGGCTCACGGGCCCAGCTGCTCCGCGGCATGTGGAATCCTCCCGGACCAGGGCATGAACCCACGTCCCCTGCAATGACAGGCAGACTCTCAACCACAGCGCCACCAGGGAAGCCCTGTCTCTTGTAATATTCTTATTTTAAAGTCTATGTTATCTGATATGAGTATTGCTACTCCAGCTCTCTTTTGATTTCCATTTGCATGGAATATCTTTTCCCATCCCCTCACTTTCAGTCTGTATGTGTCCCTAGGTATGAAGTGGGTCTCTTGTAGACAGCATATATATGGGTTTTGTTTTTGTATCCATTCAGCAGGCCTGTGTGTTTTGGTTGTAGCATTTAATCCATTCACGCTTAAGGTAATTATCGATATGTATGCTCCTATTACCATTTTCTTAATTATTATGGGTTTGTTTTTGTAGGTTCTTTTCTTCTCTGTGTTTCCCACTTAGAGAAGTTCCTTTAGCATTTGTTGTAAAGCTGGTTTTGTCGTGCTGAATTCTCTTAGCTTTTGCTTGTTTGTAAAGCTTTTGATTTCTCTGTCGAATCTGAATGAGATTCTTGCCGGGTAGAGTAATCTTGGTTGTAGGTTTTTCCCTTTCATCAATCATGCCACTCACTTCTGGCTTGTAGAGTTTCTGCTGAGAAATCAGCTGTTAACATTATGGGAGTTCCCTTGTATGTTATTTGTTATTTTGCCCTTGTTGCTTTCAATAATTTTTGTCTTTAATTTTTGTCAATTTGATTACTATGTGTCTCGGCATGTTTCTCCTTGGGTTTATACTGCCTGGGACTCTCTGCGCTTTCTGAACTTGGGTGGCTATTTCCTTTCCCATGTTAGGGAAGTTTTTGACTATAATCTCTTCAAATATCTTCTCAGGTCCTTTCTCTCTCTCTTCTCCTTCTGGGACCCCTATATTGCGAATACTGTTCTGTTTATTGTTGTCCCAGTGGTCTCTTAGGCTATCATCATTTCTTTTCATTCTTTTTTCTTTATTCTGTTCTGTGGCAGTGAATTCCACCTGCCTCCCAGATCACTTATCCATTCTTCTGCCTCAGTTATTCTGCTATTGATTGCTTCTAGTGTATTTTTCATTTCAGTTATTGTATTGTTTATCTCTGTTTGTTTGTTCTTTAATTCTTCTAGGTCTTTGTTAAACATTTCTTGCCGTCTTCTCCATCTTTGCCTCCATTCTTTATCCAAGGTCCTGGATTATCTTCACTATCATTATTCTGAATTCTTTTTCTGGAATGTTGCCTATCTCCACTTCATTTACTTGTTTTTCTGGGGTTTTATCTCGTTCCTTCATCTGTTACATAGCCCTCTGCCCTTTCACCTTGTCTATCTTTCTGTGAATGTCGTTTTTGTTCCACAGGCTGCAGGATTGTAGTTCTTCTTGCTTCTTCTGTCTGCCCTCTGGTGGATGAGGCTGTCTAAGCGGCTTGTGCAAGTTTCCTGATGGGAGGGACTGGTGATGGGTAGAGCTGGCCGGTGCTATGGTAGGCAGAGCTCAGTAAAACTTTAATCCTCTTGTCTGCTGATGGGTGAGGCTGGGTTCCCTCCCTGTTAGTTGTTTGGCCTGAGGCGACCTAATACTGGCGACTACCCGGCTCTTTGGTGGGTCTAAAGGTGGTGGACTCTGGGAAGGCTCATGCCAAGGAGTACTTCCCAGAACTTCTGCTGCCAGTGTCCTTGTCCTCACGGTGCACCACAGCAACCCCCCACCTCTGCAGGAGAATCTTCAACACTAGCAGTAGGTCTGGTTCAGTCTCCCATGGGGTAATTGCTCCTTCCCCTGGGTCCCGATGCACACACTACTTTGTGTGTGCCCTCTGTTTCCCCCAGTCCTGTCAAAGTCCTGCAATCAAATCCCGCTAGCCTTCAAAGTGATTCTCTAGGAATTCCTCCTCCTGTTGCCAGACCCCCTGGTTGGGAAGACTGAGGTGGGGCTCAGAACCTTCATTTCAGTGCGTGGACTTCTGTGGACATTTATTCTCCAGTTTGTGAGTCACCCACCAGCAGTTATGGGCTTTGATTTTATTGTGATTGTGTCCTTCCTACCATCTCATTGTGGCTTCTCCTTTGTCTTTGGATGTGGGCTATCTGTTTTGGTGAGTTCCAGTGTCTTCCTGTCGATGCCTGTTCAGCAGTTAGCTGTGATTCTGGTGCTCTCGCAAGAGGGAGTGAGTGCACATCTTTCTACTCCACCATCTTGAACCAATCACTACATCTGCGTCTTTATTCCTGTCTTGTCCCTACATTCTTCAGAACTTTTGTTTTTTTTTTTTAGATTCCATATATATGTGTTAGCATACGGTATTTGTTTTTCTCTTTCTGACTTACTTCACTCTGTATGACAGAATCTAGGTCCATCCACCTCACTACAAATAACTCAGTTTCTTTTATGGCTGAGTAGTATTCCATTGTGTATATGTGCCACATCTTCTCTATCCATTCATCTGTTGATGGACACTTAGGTTGCTTCCATGTCCTGGCTATTGTAAATAGAGCTGCAATGAACATTGTGGGGTACATGTCTCTTCTTGCATTGTGGTTTTCTCAGGGTATATGCCCAGTAGTGGGATTGCTGGGTCATATGGTAGTTCTATTTTTAGTTTTTTAAGGAACCTCCATACTGTTCCCCATAGTGGCTGTACCAATTTACATTCCCACCAACAGTGCAAGAGGGTTCCCTGTTCTCCACACCCTCTCCAGCATTTATTTAAACAATGAATGTTGCCCAGCATCAAGCCATCAGCCACTGTAGCTGCCCCAGTGTTGTGCCCTGAGGGGATTTTAGGATGGAGAAAAACAGAATACTGGCCCTAGATAGTTAAGATGCTTCTCAAACAAAAAATTCCAATAAGCCCAGACTCTTGCATCTTCCCATACATAGAAAAGCACTAAAATCATTATCTTGAGATGTCTGGTTTTTGTGATTAGCAGTAATCTTTTGATGTTTGACTACATTTTTTTTTTTTCCAGCAAAAACTCCTCTATATCCTGGCTCCTTCCTTACCTCTTTGGAACTGTCCCTCAGAGCTATCTGAGAGGCTGTCTCCTGGGCTATAGTCCTCAGCAAGTTCCCTAAATAAAACATAACTCTCAACTTTAGGTCAACTGTGTTTCTGTTGTTGTTGTTCTTGTTTTTATACCCAACGAATATCAAGTAAGATATGATGCTCTGCTTCCCAGGAGCCCTGCCCTTGTCATGTTCGTGAGTCAGTGTCCCTGCTTTAGACCTGGAGCCTGCTGAGGTATGTTCCTGTGTTCTCAGCCAGGTCTCAGGGCTAGGGTGGGCCCACCATTGGCACTCACATCATCTATCCTCACAGGGACTTCAAACAGAGCCAGTGGTCCCATGGCCCAAAAGGTTCTGGAACAAGCAAAGTAAAGTTGGAAGGAAGTTAGAATCAGGATCCTCTGACCTTTAATCTAGGAATTCATAGTGTAGAGAAAAATACGCTATTTCTTCAAAATGTGTTAGCATTTATTTAAATTTAGAACAGGGTTTCTCAACCTCCGCACTCCTGACATGTTGATAATTCTTTGTCATGGGGCTGTCCTGTGCATTGTAGGATGTTTAGCAGAATCTCTGGCCTGTACCCCCTAGATGCCAATAGCATGCCCCTCCCAGGTGCAACAATCAAAACTTCTCCAGACATTGCCAAATATCCCCTAAAAGGTAAAAATGCCCCAGTTGAGAATCACTGATTTAGAATATCAAAACATTTGTGGCATTAGCTTATTTTCACAACTTACATATTATAGCTGCGAGTATATGGACTTCAGAATCCAACATATCTGGAATCAAATCCTGGCCCACACATTACTAGCTGTGTGACCTGGAGAAAGTAACTTAACATCCCTGCTCCTCAATTTTCTCACTTGTAAAATGGAGCAATAACTGGGCTGTTCTCATAGAGATGTTGTGAGGATTAATAAGACAAACCTCTTAATAGGTGAGATAAATATCAGCTAGCGCACTCCCCAGCCCCCTTTTGTACTGCTCTAATACCTGATATTTATGGATTTAGTCTCATGTCAAGGCTGCCTCTGGTCTTTGAGTTAGTGTGGGAACTAAGAACCCCCGAAGTCCAAGTACCAGGGTTCAAACTCCAGGTGCAGTCTGAATGCACTGCTAAACCTCTGAAACCACAGTTTTTCATCTATTTTAAAGAGAGAGATAATGAAAGACTCTTCCTTGCAGGGCTTTTGTGGGAATGAAATGACATATTCAGAGGCTGAGCTTATTAACCATTATTAGGTGCTGCAAGGCTGCACGTGAATGCAGGGAAAAGCAAAGAGAGATGTTTTATAAAATTCTGAGAAAATCCTAGTTTTTCTCAACCTTCCTCCCCTACTGCTGCCCCACCTCACCCCACCCCACGTTGGGTAAATTTTCTGGAACCCCAAAGCCCTCATACCTCATCTTGTGAACACCTAAGGGGTCATAGAAGTTCCTCCTGGCTACCTCTTGGGGATCTTCTTCCTGTTCCTGGAGGCTCTCCTCAGTCTCCCTGGGCTGTGCTGTTCCCAGATCCACTCCGACGACCCCCAGGCTCTTACTGTGGTGAAGCCAGACTTTTCTTCATGCCACGATCATGCTGAAGTGGATACAACGCTCTTCCCGGCGTTGCAGTCTGTCATTTGGCCACAGATTCTCTGCCGAGTCTCAATTACCTCACCTGCAAAACGGGGCAATTCAAGTACCCTCTTCTCCAGGAAGCCTCACCTCTTTCAGGAATGCTCCTCATTCCTGCTATGCTGGGCATTTCTCTAACCATGTTATTCTACCTCCCTTTAAAATAAACCTGTTTCCTTTTCTAAACCATGAACTCCCTCAAGTCAAGGACCATGTCCTATTCATATTTATATCCCATAATGTAATTCCTGCCACAAGGCAGATCCTCAATAAACGTTTGTTGAATGAATGAGTGGGAGAGAGTAGGACATAAAATCACACTCGAAACTCTAAGTGGGACAGGCTGGGGTTTGCTTCCCTTCTCACTCTTCTCTTGCCTTCACTTCCCAGATATTTGCTGGGAAAATATCTTTTGTAAGATGAAGCAGACTGATGCTCGGTTAGCAGAGTAACTCGTGGATGCTATGCTGTGAAAAGTGGTTAACGTTTCAAGATAAGTGTGATTTGAGTTGGGGGGGTTGGTTTCTCTGGGGAAAACCTAAAGAATCTACTGCTGCCCCTTCAGACTGAAAGCACTCAGCTGAGAGGGCCCTGGGAAGGGCGGTCCAAGGGCAGAGGGGACTGTGGGTGCGCAAGGAAATCCTAGTTAGCCTCCAGGTGGGCTCCAATATGGACAAGCAGTGCCCTGATGGGAAAGGAAGCAAGAATCTGTATCATCCTCTGGGTTCCGAGTCTTCAAAAGCAGCTATAAGATTCTCTTTCTGGAAATCACCATACCTGGAGCCTCCCACCGTCACTCCCAACAAAATAACTTGACTTAATTAAGAGGGTACATTAAGAAAATGGACAGAGTTGATATTATGGTTTACCTGCTGTGGTTCAGAACTATGAGGCTGTCCTCGTGGGTTATCCATAGAGTGAAGGTTTGATTGACACTCTCCAATCTGGGAGACCACAGTTCCAGCCCTATTGGCACAATTTACAGCCAGGTCAAAACTCAGATGACTGGGTCCCCGTTTCCTCCCAACTTGCAAAAATGAGAAGTTTTATACTTCACTGTGGGTCAACTAGATGGACTAAAGCATCACGTTGTTGCTCTCATGGCAAGGATGCAGAATAGGAAACTGATCCTAACATGAACCCTGCCAATAATTTGCAGCGTGACCTTTTTTAAGTCACAACTTTCCCAGACTTCAATGTTCTGACCTGTTCAGTGGAACTATTAACACTAGTTATACTATACTAGTTATACTAGAGTCCTCAGGGATGTTGTAGAGATAAAATGAGACATTAGATTAAAAAACATGTCAAAATGGTTAGGTGCTGTGCACATTCAAGGTACTTTTGTTACCAATTTGTTAAATAACTAATGTGCAAGGTTTCTCTTCATTCAATGGGCTGCATATTAAGTGTGGAATTGCAGCAGTTGCTGGAGTGTTATTGGACAGCCAAGGGCGGTGGGCAAGAGAAAGGAATAGGAAAACAAGAAAGATGTGCTCCATGGCCTTGAGGATCTCCCTGTGTCCCAGGAGGGATAGAAGCACACACAGCAATAAATCTCAGGTGGAATGTGTTAAATACCAAAGAAAACAAACAAAGTATTTCTGGGGAACATCTTTCTTCTCACCATGCAGATCACCGTCATTCACAACCAGCAAACACTGACCTCTTGGGAAGCCAGAGGAGGTAGTGGATTTGGGGTGGTAAGCTCTCTTTTCTACAGTTTTTTCTTCTGATGTAAATCAAATCCAAATTTAGACTAGTTGAGCAAGACGATTTTGCAGCTGTTTGGACAACATTATGGCCAGAAGGTCTGATTCAAAAAATTTAAAAAAATTTTTTAAAACCTGTTTGGCAAGCAGAGGTGAAAGTCAGCAGCAGCAAACTCCTCACAGACGCACGAGGTGCTACACAAGTAACTTTCAGCGATGTTTTCCAGGCTGGATCCAAGCATACACCTGCATAACAGAAAAACAGAGAACGTGTTCAAAGGCTGGGAGCCGAAGGGAACAAAGAAGGGCCTTTTGGGAGAAGTGCAGCAGCTGCTTGCAAAATAGTCTTTCCTCTGAGCCCCAGGGAAGACAGGAATGAAAGTTCAGCTCATCTGCTCCGCTACTTGGCGCTCTCTTGGCCTCAAGGGTATCCACAGTCCTCGGGACTAACTCAGGGCTTCAGCGGAGACCAGTGAAGTGAGAGATGGAGAAGACTCCCCATTATCCTGCCACAAATCCTTTCACGTCCCAGTCATTTTAGATAGGGGGCTTCTCACCATTTCCTGCTGATCAAAAGGTGACTCCAGGCTCAGACATCTTGGTCAGAAATTTTGTTCCCTAAGTTTTTCCCTGAGTTTTCCTTCACTTGGTTTCACTTTTCAATTTCCATCTAGTCCCCAGAGGCTGCCCTAAACCATGCTCCTTCTCGGGCGTGCTCAGGACTATTTACGGATGGAAGTCTTATGCATCCCTTAATTGTCTGTCAGTCAAGCTATTAACAGGGACTGATACATCATAAATGTCAACTGTGGGCCATTCATAAAACTGAACACGTATATAGTCCTTTCCCGCATTCCGTCAGTTATTTTAAGGAAACACTCTTTTGTTCTAAAGTACTGTACCAGCTGGGACCCAGCCTTCCACATAGCTTTGGAAGCGTGTCCTTTGGGCCTGTGTTACTCTCTTCCTCACTCTCATGTACTCTGCCTATACCAGAAAGCTTGCTTCTAGAAAACTGATAGTGAAAGCATCTAGAAAAGTGACAGTGGTTGCACATACGCACCAAACCCCCCAGACTTTTAATTCAGATTGAAAGAAAGAGCCTCAATTTTTGGTGTATTAGTTTCCTATGGCTACTGTAACAAGTTATCACAAACCTGGTGGTTGGAAGGTCAGAACCTAAAATCAGTTCACTGGGCCAAAATCAAGGTGTCCGTCAGACTGCACTCCCTCTGGAGGCTCTAGGGGAGAATCCTTTTCCTTGCCTTTTCCAGTTTCTAGAGCTGCATTCTTTGGCTTGTGGTTCCTTGTTCCATCTTCAAAGCCAGCAGTGTCACATCATAGTTCAAGGTCATATTTCCTTCCTCTACTGAGTCAAATCTCTCTGTGTTTCCCTCTTATAAGGATGCTCGTGATAGCATATAGACGCCACCCTGGTAATCCAGGATAAATTCCTCATCTCACTCTCCTCAATTGGATCATATCTGCAAAGTCTCTTTTCACACAAAAGGTAACTTTCATAAATTTCAGAGATTAGGACCGAGATATCTTTGGGGGCCATTATTCAGCCTACCACATTGGCAAATGCATTTGCTATGTATCTGAAATGCTGTTCAAGAAAGGTGCTGCTTCCCTGGGTTCCTGCTGCTGCATATTACAAATCCAGGATAACCCACTATTTTATAACTGAGAAAAAAGGAGTTAAAATCTAAGCATAATCAGGGCAGAAAGCCCTTCAGTGTTGATTACAGTAGGGCCTCACTAAAAACAAAACAAAGAAACGAAAACCTCCATTTAAGCATACCAGGGGTCTAGGTTTGCAGGCAACACGAGAAGAACTTGGAACAGTCCCACAAGCAAAGACCACACTCCAGGCTCACTCCTAACACATGCAAGCCCAGTGCAAAAGTACAAGTGGAAGCCCACATAGCATGTGTCTAGAATATTAAAAAATACAAATCAAGATTACATTAAGTAAAATGTGTTCTCTCCTCCTACATTGTCCAATAAAGCTTCACAATGACATGAAAGCCATACTTGAATTTAGGAAATTTGGCCTTCCCATGTTTTGTCAGGAAACCCTGAGGGGGCATGTAGAGAGATCGCCACAGCCTCCAGCGCCTTCTCTTCTCACCTCCCACAAGCACTTTGAGGGGCGCACATCACCTGCGGACACTCCAACCCACACCTCCTAAGCTCCGTCCCCACTTCCCCATAAAAAGCTGCCCATTGGCTGCCCTCAGGCCCAGGGTCATTTCCTCAGCAGGACTACCTGCCCTTAGATGAGCAAACAGAGAAAGAGGACTGTGCAGGCCCTGGCTTTGGGTCACTTGTGCAGGGATGTCAGGGTTACAGATACCCAGCTCATGAACTGGGACCATGCTTCTCTGGGCAAGAACTATTTTTTGTCGTGTTTTTAAAATGTCCTCTCCACTACGGATCAATACTTTTATAAAATACAACTTAAATGTTTGAGAAGTGTCAAACTGCTATAGAAAGCACTGAACACTGACTCTTACTTAGCTCATCGTGGACCAGTAGCAAACAGACCACACTTTGCATACCACTGGATGAGAAGATGAACATAGGTGCTCTACGCTGCATATCAGATCACCACAAACTTAGTAGCTTACAGCAACAGATATTTATTATCTGGAGTTTCCAAGGGTCAAGAGTCCGGGCATGGTTTACCTTGGTCTTCTGCTCTGGGTCTCAACAGGCTGCAATCGAGGTATTAGCCAGAGCTGGGGTCTCATCTGAGGCTCAGGGCCCTCTTCCAAGGTCACTGGCTGTCGGCAGAATTCCATTCCTTGTGGCTGTAGAACTATTAGCAACTTGCTTCTTTAAGGCCAGTAGGAGAATCTCTCTTGTCAGGAAAGACTCAGTCCCCCTTTTAAAGAACTGGACCTAATCAAATGAGGCCGAACTGGAACAATCTCTCTTTCGATTAGCTTACAGTCAACTGACCAGGAACTATAATGATCTCTTCCAAATGCCTTTGCCATATAACATAATCTGATCACAGGAGTGACATCCATTATATTATTAGGTCCCACCACAGGGAGAGGGGAAGATACAGGGGGTGGGAATCGTAGGTGGCATCTTAGAATTCTTCCTACCACAGTGGACTGAAGATGGTTACATCCTGTGGCCCTGTGGACTCTTCTTTTCATGGTGAGAGGAAGGCCAGAGAATGACCTTTGAAAGCTCAGGGCCTGGGGCAGAGGCCCCTCACCCCCGAGAGGTACTGCACCCCCCATCATAGCTTAGGATTAGAACTTTCCCTTCAGAAAGCCCCGACTCCAAAGCTGAAAGACTCTCCTCCATTCATTTGCTTTCCTGCCAATAACTCTTGCCTCCCCCTCACCTTAGTAGTGCTTGTGGACAGACAGGCTTTTCACAGCTGCATTAAATCCATACTTTGTAATTCTGGAGTCACCAACATTTGGTTGCTTGGAGATTGACATATTATCAGTAAACACCAGAAAGCTCCAATTCCCTTTCTATCAGGAGCTGAGAGTTCATCTGGGCTCCTTGTTTACGTAACTGTGCATTCCTAGAAATTACTGCAGGATCAGCCTAGGAACACCATTCTGATTCAACACGTGGGAATATTGCTATACAGCCCATGAGATTCTAATGCAAAATGACTGATTTATAAACAAGCTAACAGAAAGTTATACATGCAAGTGAGTTTTGGCCTTCAATATAGTATCCTCAGAAGACCATACTCTAGTACTAATGAGACTGCCATTGCACAAATCATTTTTTGGAATTCCTCTTTGGGAAGAACCTTCAAACACCTGTGGCATACTCTATTTAATAACCCAGTGGTGACAAATCTTCACCTATTGATAGTGAATTTAACTGGGGGGAAGAGTCATGTCATTCAGATCCAAAGGCCATGATCAATTAATTTGAAGGTAATCTAACTGAATTAAGAAAACAAGGTACATATAAAAGTGCTCTTCCCAAGTTGCTCAAAATGTAAATGTACTCCCATTTAGTAGCATGTACAATGACCAAATAATTGCAAATAAGATCACAGCCTACCAGAGTGACCATCTTGAAGAATAACATAACAATTAGTGCATTATAGGTTATGAAGGGGGCTATCACATACATATCTATGAAACAGAAAGTGGAAATATTTTTATGACTAATTACCATTAACTTAAAGAAGCTGAGGTGCACAGCATGTGTTTTCACAAGATCTCACAGCTGGTAAATGACAGAGCCATCAAGCACAGGTCTTCAAACCCCCAAATCCAGGGGTCTTACCATGAGACCAGGAAGGACAATGATATAGCACTTGTGTTTCCACCCTCCCCACCCAGGTTCAGCGTAGACTTTACAGTAGATCAAGGTACTCTTTTCTGCTGAGCAAGATTCAGCCTCAGAATCCCCAACATAGCTATTTAAGGAACCAAACCAGTGAAGTTGGGATACTCAACTAATTTGTCCTTTTGCATTATACCATGTTGAAGAGGACAGCACTCATTTGAATGCACAATTTCCGGTATGTTTGTTTAAAAATTAGAGTTCTCACGTACCTGAATGTTCATTGCAGTGTTGTTTACAATAGCCAAGACATGGAAGCAACCTAAATGTCCACTGACAGATGAATGGATAAAGAAGATGTGGTAAATATATACAATGGGATATTACTCAGCCATTAAAAAGAACGAAATAATGCCATTTGCAGCAACATGGATGGACTTGGAGATATCATACTAAGTGAAATAAGTCAGACAGAGAAAGACAAATATATGATATCACTTATATGCAGAACCTTAAAAAATGATACAAATGAACTTATTTACAAGACAGAAACAGACCCACAGACTTAGAGAACAAACTTATGATTACCGGGGGGAAGGGTTGGGGGAGGGATAGATCGGAAGTTTGGGATTGACATGTACACATTGCTATATTTAAAACAGACAACCAACAAGGACCTACCGTATAGCACAGGGAACTCTGCTCAATATTTTGTAATAAACTAAATGGGAAAAGAACTTTAAAATGAATAGATACATGTATATATATAACTGAACCACTTTGCTGTACACCTGAAATTAACACATTGTTAATCAACTATACTTTAATATAAAATAAAAATTGAAAAAAAATTAGAGTCCTTACTTATTATTAGAGCCACATAATACGTCAGTTAATTCTTTGGTTCTTAGTATTTATTCCAGACCATGAAACCTAAGGATTGATTGGGACATAGTAAAGCTAGGCATTCTCCATAGTTACTACTCCTCTTCAGAGATCTTCTAAAGAGTTATACAAGCCTGCCTAAACAAACGGACACACCTCTGAAGATATTCTTGTTTCCCTAAGCTAATTATGCCTCCAGTTGGTTCACTAAAGAGCCACGGCCCAACATGAAATCCATACCATACAAAATGGCGTAACTACCTGGCCTTTGGAATTTTAGGCCGTGTCTGTTTCCACGTACACGTTTGTTTAAATTGTTTGGACTTCCCTGGTGGCGCAGTGGTTAAGAATCCACCTGCCGATGCAGGGGACACAGGTTCGAGTCCTGGCCCAGGAAGATCCCACATGCTGCAGAGCAACTAAGCCCATGCACCGCAACTATTGAGCCTGCGCTCTAGAGCGCATGCTCCACAACAAGAGAAGCCACCGCAATGAGAAGCCCGCGCACCGCAATGAAGAGTAGCCCCCACTCACTGCAACTAGAGAAAGACTGTGCACAGTAACAAAGAGCCAACGCAGCCAAAAATAATAGTTTTTTTAAAAAAATTAAGACCACCACATTGTTTAGTAGAAAGAAAAAAGTTATAGAACTTATAGAAGTTTAGATAACACCAACGACAAACCAAATTCCTATAAATTGAAGATTCTGCTCCTAAATAACTAGCTGGTCAAAGAGGAAATGAAAACCACAATCATAATATATTTAGAAAATGAAGAAAATGAGAAAATTGCATTTACAAATTTAGGCATACAGACTTAAATCCTGTTAAGAGACAGATTTAAAGGCACACTGCTTTCATTTTTAGAGTAAGAATGAGCAGTGACCTATGGAGCACAGCATCATTTTCACTTGATTTTGCTGGTTGTTTTATCCCAGAAGTCAGAAAACAGTAACTGAAGGTGGGTGTGTCCTCCTCAAGAATTGGGGGTGATCTACTTAAAATTATTCCTTTCTTACTTTTGTAGCACCTCCGTCTTTCCAACCTCAGCTGTCCTCAGTGGTAGCTGGTTCCAGCACCTCCTCATTAAGAAGAGTCAGCACAGGGAACTATATTCAATATCTTGTAATAACCTATTGAAAAAAAGTGTGTGTGTGTGTGTGTGTGTGTGTATCTGAATCATTTTGTTGTATACCTGAAACTAACACAATATTGTGAATCAATTACACTTCAAAAAAAAAAAAAAAAGAGAAGAAGAAGAGTCAGCTCCTGGGACTCCCTAGTGAATATGAACTTGTCCAGCAAGACTGGTGCGAAAAAGACCACAAAACACCGTTGTGTTCAGAGCTGCTGCAAAATAATGCCAACACGGAGAAGAGGACAAATCCAGAAAGCCACAGAGAAGTGGTGCCAGTGCCCTGGTGTGGCCTGAGTGGAGCATGCCTACTTTAGGACTTGTCATGCAAGATAATGAATCCCCTCATGGCTCAAGCCATCCTGAATTGGGTCCGAGGTTTCTTGAAGCTAAAAGCACCCTCACCAACACAGCATCCCAAAGCCTCTTTGTTACTGAGAACATGTATGCCTGGGAATCTTTGCTATAAACCATCCTATTTCCCAGAGGTACTAGCCAAGGAATTCTTCCACAAATCAATGAAATTCTCAGTCTTTGTGGTCAAATGCCCTCTGTCTACCCTCTTCTTTTCCTTAGCTTTATCCCCTTAGACATCTACTCAAAGACACTTGGTACACTGAAATCACTCTAGCAATACCAAAAGCTACGTGTTGCTGATTGGAGACACTAGAAGAGAAACAATGCTGTGAACTAAAGCATGTTTCCTAATGTTATTGAATAACACAAAAATAGGACCCACTTAGCCATATACCCCCACTGCGTAATTCATCATCTGGTTGCTTTGGGAGTGCCAAAGTGCTTTGGGGGGCTTTCTGAGCACTTCTTTCCTTTCCATTCTTTTCCTTGATTGCTTTCAAAAGAACCAAAACCAAACAAAGCATGTTAATTACTAAGGGGTATTCATTATTTTGTTCAAAGCCTCAAAGCTCGAAAGAATCAGAACGATTTATTTTCTGAATTCACTTACCAGTTTCCAAACCAGCCAACATAGGGACAATCTTTAGTACTTGTTGAAATTGTTCTTTCACTGTAAGCTGTACTGCCCCTGAAGCAATGGGATGAATGCAACAATGAAGTCTTTTTCAAAAGATGTGCAGATAAGATTGCTTGGGAGTTTGGAAGCAACTTTATTCTAGGGAGCCCAGTAAATTCCAAATTAACATAAAGGTGAAATTCTCCTTGCCTACCCCAGAAGGATAATGCCCCCTGCTTTGTCAATTCTATAAATTGTATATATTCATTTTTGTCCTAGTAGATCCAGAAAAGTATAGAGAGTACTAAAACCAACATCCATATAGTAGCCATAATGATTTAACAAACGCTAACATTTTGCCATATTTCTGTCAAAACCAATTATAATGATGGATATCCCTACTTGACTAATGAAGTAAATTAAGCCAAGAGTCCCATTTCCATTTTTCTCTTTAAGGGACGTTTACAATGAAACCTTTCAATTCTGAGCCTTTTGCAACCATGATTTCAAAACAGAAGAGACATGGGTTCAGAAATAGACCATAAATACTCCAAATGGGACTTCAGCAGGGTTTCACTGCTACCTAGAGATGGGCTATTGCCAGTGAGGGAGTCTGCAGGGGATATTAACATGGGACATTTAGGAGAGATTAAACGTTCTGTAAACACCCAAATGGCTAGATCTGATGATCAGGAGCTTCGGGGAGCTTCGAGTCTAAAGTTACTCAGGTCTACGCTTTGTTGATTTCCTTTAACACATACATACTCCGAGATTTCATTTTACAAGCATCTTCATTTGACATAACATCCATACACAATCTGAATTGCAGAAGTTTAGAAACTAAACTCCTATCTGTCCCCCTATTTAGTTAACACACATAGTCACATCTAACCATTGTGAGTCTTGAATGACTTTCCTTTCTTCCATATATGAACATAATAAACTTCCCCTCGGCTCCCACACCAGCCATATAGTCCCGCTGAAATTTCTTTTCAGAGCATGTATAGGTTTTTGTAGCTCTTTCCTGGTTTACAACCATCCCAGAATAAAAGCAGAGTTCAAAAAAGGGTTAAGCACAGTAAGTTGACAATTACAGACATACCTAACAAGAACTGTCTCAGTGATCCCCAGGCAGGAAGAAAGCAAACAGCTGCTTACTGATCTCACTTTAAAGCAAAATCATGCCGTTTTCCCTCTTTAACACTAAAGTCTCATAACTTGAAGAAGCTTAAAAAATTAGAAATCCAGTTCTGGAAATAGATAGGGATGATGGTTACACAACATTGTGAAAGTACTTAATGCCACTGAAGTGTACACTTAAAATATTATTAAAATGGTAAATGTTATGTTCTACTACAACAAATTTTTAAAATTAGAAATTATAAAATAAATAATAGTTGAAAAATACATCAAATGAAATTGTAAAAAAACTAACCTTTTATCATGACTTTTGGGCAAACAGAAAGACTTTTAGAGTTGACAAGATACAAATCTAGGTAGAATTTACAAGTACTACGTGTACTTCTATTTCTGAAACACTCTGTGGATTGAGGTCCACTCATGCTTTTTGCTTCCTAAACGAGAAAAAGAACAGGATATCTGATGATTAAAACTATAACAGATTCCAAATTTGAAATATGGCTTTACTCTGCTTCTGGACAGGACCCTCTCTTCTGTTTTCTCCTATCTGGACTCTCTAGTCACAGGCATCTGATCACCCAAGTCCACATAGCATTATTTGATATTTTTAAAAATTCAATTTTAATCTGTGTTAGGTCATACTTATATACTTTGATATGCTTTTTTACTTTGATGTGTTTGCTCTACAATGTGTTGATCAGGTTACTGTGAAAAAGCCCTAACAAAGTAATATAAAAATTTTGTTAGACATTCAGCGTCTGTTTCCCAGAATCCACTAGTAAACGACTCAAAAAAGGTAAAAAGGTGATCCACTTCATTTTATTATAATGTTTCATCACCTGGGAAATGTGTGCCTTATATGCCCCCAAAATATCTGACTACAACCCAACAGAAAAACAAGCCATTAGAACTTATCTCTGACATGGCCTTAGTTTACAACCAGCCAGTATATGATGAAAGTTTATTCTCCTTTTCCACATAAGTTATTTTTCCAATCGAAAATTGTTCCCAGCTGTTGTGACCCAGATGTGTTGGCAGCCCATGCTATGAAGGACCATTTTACAGGTGATGAAGCCCTCAGACAATAAAGTTTACACAACTTGTATACAGCTGGTCTCGAATACAACTTTGGACTTCTAACGCCACCTCCTCAGAAAAAGAAAAGAAAAAAAGCAGCGATTTCCTGACACTCCACTTGGGGCACAGTTAAAAGGGGATTTCAGTGCTGTAGGCTCGCATTTATGCAGGCCCTGGGCTTATGAAGCAAGAGTAAGATAAATTACCCAGTTTTCCCCCACCCCTTGAGAACTCAGCCTGCTTTAACTGGAAATCACTCTGGACCGGTAAGAAAATGATCAGAAATTGCCCCTGGGATTTAGCTTCCAGGAGAGGTAAGTCATGATGCCTGAATGAGCCCAAGTTGCCTTGCATCTTTTAGTTTTACATTATCCCATTCCAGACTGCACCAACTTCATTCTCCTTCTCATTTAAACAAAAGGTCATTTTTATTACATACAAGTTGTTTGTAAAATTAGTCCTAGATTATCCTTCATCGGGAGGTTATAGGAAAACCAAAGCAAGGGATGATGATCTGGTTGACTATACTTTCAGGTTTTCCTAGGACAGCCTCAGGCAATTTAACATATATCACGTGCTTCATTTTTTTTTTAAACATCTTTATTAGTGCATAATTGCTTTACAATGGTGTGTTAGTCTCTGCTGTAAAACAAAGTGAATCAGCTATACATATACATATATTCCCATATCTCTTCCCTCTGGCATCTCCCTCCCACCCTCCCTACCCCACCCTTCTAGGTAGACATAGAGCACCGAGCTGATCTTGCTGTGCTATGCGGTTGCTTCTCACTAGCTATCTATTTTACATTTGGTAGTGCATATATGTCCACGCCACTCTCTGAATTCCTCCCAGCATACCCTTCCCCCTCTGTGTGTCATCAAGTCCGTTCTCTCTGTCTGCGTGTTTATTCCTGTACTGCCCCTAGGTTCTTCAGAAAATGTTTTATTTTCTCTTTAGATTCCATATATATCTGTTAGCGTACGGTATTTTTCACTTTGTGACTTACTTCACTCTCTATGAAGGTCCATGCACCTCACTACAAATAAATCAATTTCACTTCTTTTTATGGCTAATATTCCATTGTATCTATGTGCCACATCTTCTTTATCCATTCATCTCTCAATGGACACTTAGGTTGATTCCATGTCCTGGCTATTGTAAATAGAGCTGCAATGTACATGCCTCAATTATAGTTTTCATAGAGTATATGCCCAGTAGTGGGATTGCTGGGTCATATGGTAGTTCTATTTTTTGTTTTTTGTTTTTTTTTTTTTGGTGGTACACGGGCCTCTCACTGTTGTGGCCTCTCCCGCTGTGGAGCACAGGCTCTGGACGCGTAGGCCCAGCGGCCATGGCTCACGGTCCCAGCCGCTCCGCGGCATGTGGGATCCTCCCGGACCGGGGCACGAACCCGTGTCCCCTGCATCGGCAGGTGGACTCTCAACCGCTGCACCACCAGGGAAGCCCTATTTTTAGTTTTTTAAGGAACCTCCATACTGTTCTCCATAGTGGTTGTATCAATTTACATTTCCACTAGCAGTGCAAGAGGGTTCCCTTTTCACCACACCCTCTCCAGCATTTATTGTTTGTAGATTTTTTGATGAAGGCCATTCTAACTGGTGTGAGGTGATACCTCATTGTAGTTCTGATTTGCATTTCTCTAATGATTAGTAATGTTGAGCATCCTTTCATGTGTTTGTTGGCAATCTGTATATCTTCTTTGGAGAAATGTCTATTTAGGTCTTCTGATCATTTTTGGATGGGTTGTTTGCTTTTTTGATATTGAGCTGCAAGAGCAGCTTGTATATTTTGGAGATTAATCCTTTGTCAATTGCTTTGTTTGCAAATATCTCCTCCCATTCTAAGGGCTGTCTTTTGTCTTGTTTATGGTTTCCTTTGCTGTGCAAAACTTTGAAGTTTCATTAGGAGATTAATCCTTTGTCAATTGCTTTGTTTGCAAATATCTCCTCCCATTCTAAGGGCTGTCTTTTGTCTTGTTTATGGTTTCCTTTGCTGTGCAAAACTTTGAAGTTTCATTAGGTCCCATGTGTTTATTTTTCTTTTATTTCCATTTTTCTAGGAGGTGGGTCAAAAAGTATCTTGCTGTGATTTATGTCACAGAGTGTTCTGCCTCTGTTTTCCTCTAAGAGTTTTATAGTGTCTGGCCTTACATTTAGGTCTCTAATCCACTTTGAGTTTATTTTTGTGTTAGGGAGTGTTTTAGTTTTGTTCTTTCACATGTAGTTGTCCAGCTTTCCCAGCACCACCTATTGAAGAGGCTGTCTTTTCTCCATTGTATACTCTTGCCTCCTTTATCAAAGATAAGGTGATCATATGTACGTGGGTTTATCTCTGGGCTTTCTAACCTGTTCCATTGATCTATATTTCTGTTTTTGTGACAGTACCATACTATCCTGATTACTGTAGCTTTGTAGTATAGTCTGAAGTGAGGGAGCCTGATTCCGCCAGCTCCGTTTCTCTTTCTCAAGATTGCTTTGGCTATTCGGGGTTTTTCATGTTTCCATACAAATTGTGAAATTTTTTTGTTCTAGTTCTGTGAAAAATGCCATTATTAGTTTGATAGGGATTTCATTAATCTGTAGATTGCTTTGGGTAGTAGAGTCATTTTCACAATGTTGAATCTTCCAATCCAGGTATATGGTATGTCTCTCCATCTGTTTGTATTATCTTTAATTCCTTTCATCAGTGTCTTATAGTTTTCTGCATAAAGGTCTTTTGTCTGCTTTGGTAGATCTACTCTTAGGAATTTTATTCTTTTTGTTGCAATGGTAATTGGGAGTGTTCCCTTAATTTCTCTTTCAGATTTTTCAACACTAGTGTATAGGAATGCCAGAGATTTCTGTGCATTAATTTTGTATCCTGCTACTTTACCAAATTCATTGACTAGCTCTTGTAGTTTTCTGGCAGCATCTTTAGGATACTCGATGTGTAGTATCATGTCATCTGCAAACAGTGACAGCTTTACTTCTTCTTTTCTGATTTGGATTTCTTTTATTTCTTTTTCTTCTCTGATTGCTGTGGCTAAAACTTCCAAATATGTGTTGAATAAGAGTGGTGAGATTGGGCACCTTGTCTTGTTCCTGATCTTAGAGGAAATGGTTTCAGTTTTTCACCATTGAGGACGATGTTGGCTGTGGGTTTGTTATATATGGCCTTTATTATGTTGAGGTAAATTCCCTCTATGCCTACTCTCTGGAGAGTTTTTATCATAAATGGGTGTTGAATTTTTCAAAAGCTTTTTCTGCATCTATTGAGATGATCATACGGTTTTTCTCCTTCAGTCTGTTAATACGGTTTATCACATTGATTGATTTGCGTATATTGAAGAATCCATCCATTCCGGGGATAAATACCACTTGATCGGGGTGCATGATCCTTTTAATGTGCTGTTGGATTGTGTTTGCTAGTATTTTGTTGACGATTTTTGCATCTATATTCATCAGTGATATTAGCCTGTAGTTTTCTTTCTTTGTGACATCTTGTCTGGTTTTGGTATCAGGGTGATGGTGGCCTCGTAGAATGAGTTTGGGAGTGTTCCTCCCTCTGCTATATTTTGGAAGAGTTTGAGAAGGATAGGTGTAAGCTCTTCTCTAAATGTTTGACAGAATTCGCCTGTGAAGCCATCTGGTCCTCGGATTTTGTTTGTTGGAAGATTTTTAATCACAGTTTCAATTTCAGTGCTTGTGACTGGTCTGCTTATATTTTCTATTTCTTCCTGGTTCAGTCTCGGAAGGTTGTGCTTTTCTAAGAATTTGTCCATTTCTTCCAGGTTGTCCATTTTATTGGCATATAGTTAGTTGCTTGTAGTAATCTCTCAAGATCCTTTGTATTTCTGCAGTGTCAGTTGTTACTTCTCCTTTTTCATTTCTAATTCTATTGATTTGAGTCTTCTCCCTTTTTTTCTTGATGAGTCTGGCTAGTGGTTTATCAATTTTATCTTCTCCAAGAACCAACTTTTAGTTTTATTGATCTTTGCTATCATTTCCTTCATTTCTTTTTCATTTCTTTCTTTTTTTGTTTTTTGTTTTTTAACAACTTTATTGGAGTATAATTGCTTTACAATGGTTAGTTTCTGCTTTATAACAAAGTGAATCAGTTATACATATACATATGTCCCCATTTCTCTTCCCTCTTGCGTCGCCCTCCCTCCTACCCTCCGTATCCCAACCATCTAAGTGGTCACAAAGCACCGAGTTGATCTCCCTGTGTTATGCAGCTGCTTCCCACTAGCTATCTCTTTTACATTTGGTAGTCTTTCTCATTTACTTCTGATCTGATCTTTATGATTTCTTTCCTTCTGCTAACTTTGGGGTTTCTTAATTCTTCTTTCTCTAATTGCTTTACGTGTAAGGTTAGATTCTTTTTTTGACATGTTTCTTGTTTCTTGAGGTAGGATTGTATTGGTATAAACTTCTCTCTCAGAACTGCTTTTGCCGCATCCCATAGGTTTTGGTTTGTCGTGTTTTCATTGTCATTTGTTTCTAGGTATTTTTTGATTTCCTCTTGGATTTCTTCAGTGATCTCTTGGTTATTAGTAGTGTATTGCTTAGCCTCCATGTGTTCGTATGTTTTACAGATTTTTTTCCCGTAATTGATATCTAGTGTCAGAGCGTCATGGTTGGAAAAGATACTTGATATGATTTCAATTTTCTTAAATTTACCAAGGTTTGATATGTGACCCAAGATATGATCTATCCTAGGGAGTGTTCGATGAGCACTTGAGAAGTGTATTCTGTTGTTTTTGGATGGAATGTCCTATAAATACCAATTAAGTCCATCTGGTTTAATTGTCATTTAAAGCTTGTGTTTCCTTATTTATTTTCATTTTGGATGATGTGTCCATTGGTGAAAGTGGGGTGTTAAAGTCCCCTACTATGATTGTGTTACTGTTGATTTCCCCTTTTATGGCTGTTAGCATTTGCCTTATGTACTGAGGTGCTCCTATGTTGGGTGTATAGATATTTACAATTGTTATATCTTCTTCTTGGATTGATCCCTTGATCGTTATGTCATGTCCTTCTTTGTCTCTTTTTTTTTTTTAAATTTTATTTATTTATTTATTTATGGCTGTGTTGGGTCTTCGTTTCTGTGCGAGGGCTTTCTCTAGTTGTGGCAATTGGGGACCACTCTTCATCGCGGTGCGCGGGCCTCTCACTATCGCGGCCTCTCTTGTTGCGGAGCACAGGCTCCAGACGCGCAGGCTCAGTAGTTGTGGCTCACGGGCCTAGTTGCTCCGCAGCATGTGGGATCTTCCCAGACCAGGGCCTGAACCCGTGTCCCCTGCATTGGCAGGCAGATTCTCAACCACTGTGCCACCAGGGAAGCCCCTCTTTGTCTCTTGTAATAGTCTTTATTTTAAAGTCTATTTTGTTTGATATGAGCATTGCTACTCCAGCTTTAGCTTGATTTCCATTTGCATGGAATATCTTTTTCCATCCCCTCACTTTCAGTCTCTATGTGCCCCTAGGTATGAAGTGGGTCTTTTATAGACAGCATATACACAGTTCTTGTTGTTGTATCCATTCAGCCAGTATATGTCTTTGGTTGGAGTGTTTAATCCATTTACATTTAAGGTTATTATCGATATGTATGTTCCTATTACCATTTTCTTAATTGTTTTGGGTTTGGCATTGTAAGACTTTTCCTTTTCTTGTGTTTCCTGACTAGAGCAGTTCCTATAGCATTTGTTGTAAAGCTGGTTTGGCGGTGCTGAATTCTCTTAGCTTTTGCTTGTCTGTAAAGGTTTTAATTTCTCCGTTGAATCTCAATGAGATCCTTGCTGGGCAGAGTAATCTTGGTTGTAGGTTTTTCCCTTTCATCACTTTAAATATGTCCTGTCACACCCTTCTGGCTTGCAGAGTTTCTGCTGATAAATCAGCTGTTAACCTTAAGGGATTCCCTTGTATGTTATTTGTTGTTTTTCCCTTGCAGCTTTTCATATTTTTTCTTTGTATTTAATTTTTCATAGTTTTATTAATATGTGTCTTGGCGTGTTTCTCCTTGGATTTACCCTGTATGAGACTCTGTGCTTCCTGGATTTGATTGACTATTTCGTTTCCCATATTAGGGAATTTTTCGACTATAATCTCTTCAAATATTTTCTTAGTCCGTTTCTTTTCCTCTTCTACTTCTGGGGCCCGTATAATTCGAATATTGGTGGTTGTCCCAGAGGTCTCTGAGACTGTCCTCAATTCTTTTCATTCTTTTTTCTTTATTCTGCTCTGCAGTAGTTATTTCCACTATTTTATCTTCCAGGTCACTTATCTGTTATTCTGCCTCAGTTATTCTGCTATTGATTCCTTCTAGAGAATTTTTAATTTCATTTATTGTGTTGTCATCATTGTTTGCTCTTTAGTTCTTCTAGGTCCTTGTTAAATGTTTCTTGTATTTTCTCCATTCTATTTCCAAGATTTTGGATCATCTTCACTATCATGACTCTGAATTTTTTCGGGCAGACTGCCTATTTCCTCTTCATTTGTTTGGTCTGGTGGGGTTTTACCTTGCTCCTTCATCTGCTGTGTATTTCTCTGTCTTCTTATTCTGCTTAACTTACTGTGTTTGGGGTCTCCATTTTGCAGGCTGCAGGTTCATAGTTCCTGATGTCTTTGGTGTCTGCCCCCAGTGTGTAAGGTTTGTTCAGTGGGTTTTGTAGTCTTCCTGGTGGAGGAGACTGGTGCCTGTGTTCTGGTGGATGAGGCTGGATCTTGTCTTTCTAGTGGGCAGGAATGCATCCAGTCATGTGTTTTGGGGTGTCTGTGAACTTATGATTTTAGGCAGCCTCTCTGCTAATAGGTGGGGTTGTGTTCCTGTCTTGCTAGTTGTTTGGTTTGGGGTGTCCAGCACTGTAGCTTGCTGGTCATTGAGTGGAGGCTGGATCTTAGTAATGAGATGGAGATCTCTGGGAGAAGTCTCTCCATTTGATATTATGTGGAGCTGGGAGGTCTCTGATCGACCTGTGTCCTGAACTCGGCTCTCCCACCTCAGTGGCTCAGGCCTGACACCTCGCCAGAGCACCAAGACCCTGTCAGCCAAATGGTTCAGAAGAAAAGGGAGGAAAAAAAAAGAAGGAAATAATAAAATAAAATATAGTTATTAAAATAAAAAATATTAAAAATTAAAAAGTAATTTTAAAAAATGAAAGAAGAGAGTAACCAAACCAGTAAACAAATCCACCAATGATAATAAGCTGCAAATAGTAAACTAAGGTAAACATAAAACCAGAAACAAATTAGATGCAGAAAGCAAATCCCAAGTCTAAAAAAGTTGCCCCCAAAGTCCACCACCTCAATTTTGGGATGATACATTGTCTATTCAGGTATTCCACAGATGCAGGGCACATCAAGTTGATTGTGGAGATTTAATCCACTGCTCCTGAGGCTGCTGGGAGAAATTTCCCTTTTCTCTGTTCACACAGCTCCTGGGATTCAGCTTTGGATTTGGTCCCCCCTCTGCTTGTAGGTTGCCTGAGGGCATCTGTTCCCCTCCCAGACAGGACGGGGTTAAAGTAGCAGTTTATAAGGGGGCTCTGGCTCACACAGGCCAGGGGGATGGAGGGGTACAGAATGCAGGGCAAGCCTGTGGCGGCAGAGGCCAGCATGACTTTGCAACAGCCTGAGGCGCGCCGTGTGTTCTCCCAGGGAAGTGGTCCCTGGATCACAGGACCGTGACAATGGTGGGCTGCACAGGCTCCCGGGATGGGAGGTGTGTACAGTGACCTGTGCTTGCACACAGGCTTCTTGGTGGCAGCAGCAACCTTAGCATTTAATGCCCGTCTCTGGTGTCCACGCTGATAGCTGCAGCTCACACCCATCTCTGGAGCTCATTTAGGTGGTGCTCTGAATCTCCTCTCCTCACACACCCCAAAACAAATGTCTCTTGCCTCTTTGGCAGTTCCAGACTTTTTCCCGGACTCCCTCCTGGCTAGCTTTGGCGCGCTAGCCCCCTTCTGGCTGTGTTCACCCCTGGGATCTGACCTCTGAAGCCGGAGCCTCAGCTCCCAGCCCCCACCTGCCCTGGTGGGTGAGCAGACAATCCTCTCGGGCTGGTGAGTGCCGGTCGGCACCAATCCTCTGTGCGGGAATCTCTCTGCTTTGCACTCTGCACCCCTGTTGCTGTGCTCTCTTCCATGGCTCCAAAGCTTCCCCCCCGCCCCCTGCCATCTCAGCCCGTGAATGGGCTTCCTAGTGTGTGGAAACTTTTCCTCCTTCACAGCTCCCTCCCAGAGGTGCAGGTCCTGTCCCTATTCTTTTTTCTCTGCTTTTTCTTTTTTTCTTTTGCCCTACCCACGTACGAAGGGAGTTTCTTGCCCTTATTGGAAGTTTGAGGTCTTCTGCCAGCGTTCGGTAGGTGTCCTGTAGGAGTTGTTCCACATGTAGATGTATTTCTGATGTATTTGTGGGGAGGAAGGTGATCTCCACTTCTTACAACTCTGCCGTCTTGAAGGTCCTCCTCATGCTCCATTTTTAAAACAAAACATTATTAATAATTGTGGAATTAAACAATCTAGTAGGGGTTTAGCAGACCTCCTCTTGGCATTCTCAGCCTTTGCCAGTCTTGAGCAGTAGTGTGGAGACACAGGTGCAGTAAAGCGGTCTCACTTTTCCTCGTAATAAAATCTGAAGGATGACCAGCAACAACCTTCTCTCTTTTCCCAACTGTTCCCTGACGAGGTACAACTGACACCCTCTCTGAAGGACAACATGATAAAATACTGGTGCCTAGCCACCAGTTCCTAGGGATTCAGTGGTGGTGACAGATCCTGCTGCCTGTCACCTCCCCCTTGTCCCTGCTGTGGCCAGGGAGGTCCATGAAGCTGCCTGGCCACAAGTCAGCAAGGTCAGTGGGAAAGTGTAGGGTAGTTGTAGGTGAAATATGTTCAGGAAGTGAGGGCTAAGGAGCCCCGTCATAGAGCGTATGGAGAGGTTTTTGTTTTTTTAAATGGTATAATTCAGTCTGCCTATTTTTAAAAATTTATTTATTTTAGTTATTTACGTTTGGCTGCATTGCGTCTTCGTTGCTGCATGCAGGCTTTCTGTAGTTGCAGCGAGTCGGGGCTACTCTTCGTTGTGGTGTGCAGGCTTCTCATTGCAGTGGCTTCTCTTGTTGCGGAGCACGGGCTCCAGGCACGTGGGCTTCAGTAGTTGTGATGCAAGGGCCCAGCAGTTGTGGCTCACGGATCTAGAGTGCAGGCTCAGTAGTTGCAGTACACGGGCTTAGTTGCTCTGCGGCATGTGGGATCTTCCTGGACCAGGGCTCAAACCTGAGTCCCCTGCATTGGCAGGTGGATTCTTAACCACTGCGCCACCAGGGAAGCCCCTGGACTATAGTTTGAATATACTTGCTTACAGTGGTTTTGTCATTTACCTCAAAGTGTATCTCCAACTAGTTTTATTGCACTGTTGGGTAATATTTTTTCTTTGACAATAAACTCTTTGGGGAGCAATCAGCTTCAAAGGATCAAAGTACATTTTTAGAAAAAAAATAAAATATTAAAATTGTAGATGAATGTATAACTTCATAAAATATTTGTGGCCATCTTGCTTACACTATAAGGATATCATAACGCTACTGCTGGCCACATGAAAACCAGAAAACACAAATTTGCTGAAGAAGCATCAGCACTTCCTTCAAAAGTTTGTTACTTAAGTAGCCCATGCTCAAAGATGATTTAACAGGAGCAGCTGCACAAGGTATGTTTCCATATCACTCTGTGAAGCTTAATTTTTCATTTAGATGCAATGACCTGTCTCCTAAACTAATGTCACTCATTTTCAATTACAAATTTTCTTATGCATGCCTGAAAAATGAAGTAGTAGCTGCTAATGTGTCTCCTTTAGCAGATGTAGAACCATGTAAACATTGAAATGACACAATTTTTACATCAGGGTCATCAGACAGTTCAAATGAGAAATTTGTTAATCCTAATAAGGGTTCACGTTTTTCAAAACAAAATTCAGGAAATAAAATTAAACCTTCAGAAAGTTCATTCCGTCAAAGGTGAAAAATTTGACATTATTCTGATTGGTATTATAAATCCAGTTTAAAAGTTCATCATTGAAGAGAAGAGAAACTTTCTTTGGGGGGTAATAATTTTTTTTTTTTTTTTTTGCGGTACACGGGCCTCTCACTGTTGTGGCCTCTCCCGTTGCGGAGCACAGGCTCTGGACGCGCAGGCTTAGCGGCCATGGCTCACGGGCCTAGCCGCTCCGCAGTATGTGGAATCTTCCCAGACCGGGGCACGAACCCGTGTCCCCTGCATCGGCAGGTGGACTCTCAACCACTGCGCCACCAGGGAAGCCCTGGGGGGTAATAAATTTTGATGGTTGGAATCCTGATAGAAGAACTATTTTTGCTAAATTAAGAACCTGTAGAGCAGAAACTTACTTGGACTGGGAAGTGAAATGTATGTATGTAATTAGTGCATTTGTCCAAACAAGCTGTGATGGTCTACCAACAGAAAAATAAGCTGAGCTGTCAAGTTTTATACACACATACACAAATACACACACAGTAACTGGATCACAAAATTCTCCTCTCTGCCTATCAATTGATTTACAAAATTTGAGTCCTCATGATAAACTACCTTGTTAAAATCAACCTGAGTGCCGTACAATGCTCTGAATTTTGGTTTTATTTTGTTCACAATCATTTGGAAGTCTTCAAAGTGTGGAGTGAATGGAGTTGTTTCGGTTTGCCTTTTTTTTTTTTTTTTTTTTTGCGGTATGCGGGCCTCTCACTGTTGTGGCCTCTCCCGTTGCGGAGCACAGGCTCTGGACGCGCAGGCTCAGTGGCCATAGCTCACGGGCCCAGCCGCTCCGCGGCATGTGGGATCTTCCCGGACCGGGGCACGAACCTGTGTCCCCTGCATCAGCAGGTGGACTCTCAACCACTGCGCCACCAAGGAAGCCCTGGTTTGCTTTTTTAATTCAGCTTTTGAGCTTGAATCTTTTAGAAAGATACAATTATTGAAAACCAAGCTGACAAACAGGCAGGAACAGCTACATAATTTCTGGGGCCCACTGCAAGATGAAAACGCAGAATCCCTTGGTAAAAAATTAAGAATTTCAAGATGGCGACAGTGGGTCCATAAACAGAGTGTGGAGCCTTTCTAAGCACTGCACGGAAGTCACAAGCCCACAAAGCCAGCCCTGTGAACAGGAAGGCACTGAAATATATCTTGCAAAGAGGGGGATGGGTACCATGAGCCCTCTAATGAAGTATAAGATTTAATTTTGAAACTCTATAATTGTGCCCAGGATGATCTCAACCTGTGAGAGGAATATTTGGATGGAGCTCCTATTTTTATTTGGATAAATTTAGCTTCTGTCCTAGAACAGGATGTAATTGAGAAGGCATACAATCTTGAATCCTCTAAATTTGGGGAACCATTCAAAAGAATCATAAACAGACACAACTTACTTGACAAGCTGTGTCATTAAAATAGTTGTCAAAAAAAGGTACTCTGAATAGAGGACAAAATTACCTGAGAAAATATTTGGACTGAATTATTTCTACATTTCAAAATTTTTTTAAATTAGAATTAAGAATAGCCTTTATTTAGCAGAATTGCTCTTGGCTTACCAGGTACTTCATCACTGGTAAAGATTATTTTCTCAATGAAATATATAGTGCTCTGTAGAGAAGTCAATTGAAGTAACAGCATTTTCAAATTTATTAAACTTAAAATGCAGGGAATTTTGTGGAAAAAGTTAAAAATTATAAAACTATTGAAAACTATATTCTGCAGAAGAATATGATGACAGGTAGGCAAAGAAATTGATTAAACTACCTAAGTACCTAACAAGAATAATTATTCTGCTTAAATATTTTTTAATGGAGACCTTAAAGATGGCGGAAGAGTAAGACATGGAGATCACCTTCCTCCCCACAAATACATCAGAAATACATCTACATGTGGAACAACTCCTACAGAACACCTACTGAACGCTGGCAGAAGACCTCAGACTTCCCAAAAGGCAAGAAATTCCCCATGTACCTGGGTAGGGCAAAAGGAAAAAAAAAAAAAACAGAAAAAAAAGAATAGGGACAGGACCTGCACCAGTGGGAGGGAGCTGTGAAGGAGGAATAGTTTCCACATACTAGGAAGGCCCTTTGTGGGCGGAGACGTGGTGGGGGGTAGTGGGAGGGAAGCTTAGGACCCACAGAGGAGAGCACAGCAACAGGGGTGCAGAGAGCAAAGTGGAGAGATTCCCACAGGGTGGATCAGTGCTGACCAGCACTCACCAGCCTGAGAGGCTTGTCTGTTCACCTGCCAGGGCGGGTGGGGGCTGGGAGCTGAGGCTCCAGCTTCAGAGGTCAGATCCCAGGGAGAGGACTGGCGTTGGCTGCATGAACACAGCCTGAAGTGGGCTAGTGCACCACAGCTAGCTGGGAGGGAGTCCAGAAAAAAGTCTGGAACTGCCGAAGAGGCAAGAACCATTGTTTCAGGGTGCAAGAGGAGAGAGAATTCAGAGCACTGCCTAAACGAGCTCCAGAGACAGGCGCAAGCAACAGCTATCAGCGTGGACACTAGAGACGAACATGAAACACTAAGGCTGCTACGGTAGCCACCAAAAAGCTTGTGTGCAAGCACAGGTCACTATCCACACCTCCCGTCCCAGGGGCCTGTGCACCCTGCCACTGTCAGGGTCCCATGATCCAGGGACAACTTCCCCGGGAGAACACATGGCGTGCCTCAGGCTGTGGCAACGTCATGCTGGCCTCTGCCATCACAGGCTCGCCCCACATTCCATACCCCTCCCTCCTCCCAGCCTGAGTGAGCCAGAGCCCTTAATCAGCTGCTACTTTAACCCCGTCCTGTCTGAGCAAAGAACAGACGACCTCAGGCCACCTACATGCAGAGGCAGGGCCAAATCCAAAGCTGAACCCTGGGAGCTGTGCGAACAAAGAAGAGAAAGGGAAATTTCTCCCAGCAGCCTCAGGAGCAGCAGATTAAATCTCCACAATCAATTTGATGTACCCTGCATCTGTGGAATACCTGCTTAGACAATGAATCATCCCAAAATTGAGGCAGTGGACTTTGTGTGATTTTGTCGGTATAGCTTTGCTTTTACCATTTGTCCTAGGGTTCTGTCTGTCCGTTTTCGGTTCGTTTGTTTGTTTGCTTTTTTAGTATAGTCTTTTAGCACTTATTGTCATTGCTGGATTTATTTTTTGGTTTGGTTCCTCTCTTCTTTCTTTCCTTCTTTTTTTAAATTACTTTTTAATTTTTTCTTCATTTTTAATAACTTTTATTCTAATAACTATTTTATTTTATATATTTTTCTCTCTGTCTTTATTTTTTCTTTCTTTTCTTCTGAGCCATGTGGCTGACAGCGTCTTGGTGCTCCAGCCAGGTGTCAGGCCTGTGTCTCTAGGTGACAAAGCCAAATTCAAGACACTGGTCCACCAGAGACCTCCTGGCTCCACGTAATATCAAACGGCGAAAGCTCTCCCAGAGATCTCCATCTCAATGCTAAGACCCAGCTCCACCCAACGCCAGCAAGCTACAGTGCTGGACACCCTATGCCAAACAACTAGAAAGACGGGAACACAACACAACCCATTAGCAGACAGGCTGCCTAAAATCATATTAAGGTCACAAACACCCCAAAACACACCACCAGATGTGGTCCTGCCCCCCAGAAAGACAAGATCCAGCCTCATCCACCAGAACACAGGCACCAGTCTCCTCCACCAGGAAGCCTACACAACCCACTGAACTAACCTCACCCACAGGGGGCAGACACCAAAAGCAATGGGAACTATGAACCTGCATCCTGCAAAAAGGAGACCCCAAACACAGAAAGTTACGCAAAATGAGAAGACAGAGAAATACACAGCAGATGAAGGAGCAAGGTAAAAACCCACCAGACCAAACAAATGAAGAGGAAATAGGCAGTCTACCTGAAAAAGAATTCAGAGTAATGACAGTAAAGATGATCCAAAATTGTGGAAATAGAATGGAGAAAATACAAGAAACGTTTAACAAGGACCTAGAAGAATTAAAGAACAAACAATGATGAACAACACACAATGATATTAAAAATACTGTAGAAGGAATCAATAGCAGAATAACTGAGGCAGAAGAATGGATAAGTTACCTGGAAGACAAAATAGTGGAAATAACTACTGCAGAGCAGAATAAAGAAAAAAGAATGAAAGAATTGAGGACAGTCTCAGAGACCTCTGAGACAACATTAAATGCACCAACATTTGAATTATAGGGGACCCAGAAGAAGAAGAGAAAAAGAAAGGGACTGAGAAAATATTTGAAGAGATTATAGTTGAAAAATTCCTTAATATGGGAAAGAAAAGAGTCAATAAAGTCCAGGAAGCACAGAGAGTCCCATACAGGATAAATCCAAGGAGAAACATGCCAAGACACATATTAATAAAACTATGAAAAATTAAATACAAAGAAAAAATATGAAAAGCCGCAAGGGAAAAATAACAAAGAAGGGAATCCCTCAAGGCTAACAGCTGATCTTTCAGCAGAAACTCTGCAAGCCAGAAGGAAGCGGCAGGACATATTTAAAGCGATGAAAGGGAAAAACCTACAACCAAGATTACTCTACCCAGCAAAGATCTCATTGAGATTCAACGGAGAAATTAAAACCTTTACAGACAAGCAAAAGCTAAGGGAATTCAGCACCGCCAAACCAGCTTTACAACAAATGCTATAGGAACTGCTCTAGTCAGGAAACACAAGAGAAGGAAAAGTCCTACAATGCCAAATCCAAAACAGTTAAGAAAATGGTAATAGGAACATACATATTGATAACTACCTTAAATGTAAATGGATTAAACGCTCCCATGAAAAGACAGAGACTGGGTGAATGGATACAACAACAAGACCAGTATATATGCTGTCTACAAGAGATACACTTCAGACCTAGGGACATATACAGACTGAAAGTAATGGGATGGAAAAAGATATTCCATGCAAATGGAAATCAAAAGAAAGCTGGAGTAGCAATTTTCATACCAAACAAAATAGACTTTAAAATAAAGACTATTATAAGAGACAAAGAAGGACATGACATAACGATCAAGGGATCAATCCAAGAAGAAGATATAACAATTGTAAATATCTATGCACCCAACACAGGAGCACCTCAATAAATAAGGCAAATGCTAACAGCCATAAAAGGGGAAATCAACAGTAACACAATTATAGTAGGGGACTTTAACACCCCACTTTCACCAATGGACAAATCATCCAAAATGAAAATAAATAAGGAAACACAAGCTTAAATGATACATTAAACAAGATGGACTTAATTGATATTTATAGGACATTCCATCCAAAAACAACAGAATACACTTTGTTTTCAAGTGCTCATGGAACATTCCACAGGATAGACCATATCTTGGGTCACAAATCAAACCTTGGTAAATTTAAGAAAACTGAAATCTTATCAAGTATCTTTTCCAACCACAACGCTATGAAACTGGATATTAATTACAGGAAAAAATCTGTAAAACACACAAACACGTGGAGGCTAAACAATATACTACTAAATAACCAAGAGATCACTGAAGAAATCAAAAAGGAAATCAAAAAACACCTAGAAACAAATGACAATGAAAACATAATGACCCAAAACCTATGGGATGCAGCAAAATCAGTTCTAAGAGGGAAGTTTATAGCAATACAATCCTACCTTAAGAAACAAGAAACATCTCAAATAAACAACCTAAGCTTACACCTAAAGCAATTAGAGAAAGAACAAAACACCCCCAAAATTAGGAGAAGGAGAGAAATCATAAAGATCAGACCAGAAATAAGTGAAAAAGAAATGAAGGAATGATAGATCAATAAAACTAAAAGTTGGAAAAAGAAAAAATAATAAAAAAAACTATGTGCTATGCGGCTGCTTCCCACTAGCCATCTACCTTACGTTTGGTAGTGTATATATGTCCATGCCACTCCCTCACTTTGTCACAGCTCACCCTTCCCCCCCACCATATCCTCAAGTCCATGCTCTAGTAGGTCTGTGTCTTTATTCCTGTCTTACCCCTAGGTTCTTCATGACCTTTTTTTTTCTTAGATTCCATATATATGTGTTAGCATACGGTATTTGTTTTTCTCTTTCTGACTTACTTCACTCTGTATGACAGACTCTAGGTCCATCCACCTCACTACAAATAACTCAATTTCGTTTCTTTTTATGGCTGAGTAATATTCCATTGTATATATGTGCCACATCTTCTTTATCCATTCATCTGTTGATGGACACTTAGCTTGCCTTAAAAAACTACAAATAGAACTACCATACGACCCAGCAATCCCACTACTGGGCATATACCCTGAGAAAACCATAATTCAAAAACAGTCATGTACCACAATGTTCATTGCAGCTCTATGTACAATAGCCAGGACATGGAAGCAACCCAACATTTATTAATCACCAACTCTATCCGTGCAAGGCCCTGTGGAGACACAAAGGGAATCTAATCTGGCTCCTTCCCCCCAGACCTTTCCCTCAAGTGAGGAGGAAAGGGGTAACGTGTGATTTAAGACCCCTGGGGTGACGTGCTTTCACCTCCCTTCATCCTGCAAGGGCGCTCCCCTGGCAGAGTTTCATCCTTTGGCCTTCCAGGGCAGTGACCTACCCCACTCTGTCCTCCCATCCTGAGAAGGCCACAGCTGTCTGTATGTCTGGAGAGAGACAGAGTACTGGAGGACAGTGACCAGTGGGGTTGAGTTTAACCCTTCCCAGCTCTGAAGAGTATGAGGGCTTGTACCCTTGTCACAGATGTGGAAGTTTCTAGGTCAATCTCTACCATGTGTTAGTGCAGACACCTCCCCCAAATACTGAGCATGGATGTTTGAAAAAGGCAGAAAGTGTGTATCAAGCTTTCTGGCAGAAAAATCTCCTTAATTTATGAAAATTCTTCTTGTTATCATTTCTTTATCATTGTGTACAATGGACCTGTATCTTTACTTATAAACAAATAAAGTCAAATGGTTGCTTGGATAACTGGCCAAAGAAATTTTTTCCAGAGACTTAACAAGTCAGGAACACTTATTTCAACTGTTCACCCCAAAACTCAGGATGTTGCCCAGAACAGGTGTGCTTCCCTTTAACATATATGATCTTTACCTTCTGAAAGGAGACACGATATCATAATATTTATAGACCAAACTACACTAATCAAGTTTAGATATGAATCATCAGGATCTTAATCCACATCCACTGAGTAATCAGAACAATACTGTGCTTCTTAGGTTGGTACTTTCAAAATTCCACTATTTATTCTATCTCTGAGTAGCTGTTCATGGGGAGAAGGCACGAAGTGGGATCCTTTGAGTGGGAGACTCAGTACCTCCTCTTTGGTGTCCTCCACCGGCCTTAGCTCAGTGTCAGCCTTCCAGTAGGTTTCCAGCTATTACTAAACAAACACAACTACTGATAGTGTCACTGATACCAACTTGTCCTTGGCACACTGCAAAGGGCTTTCTTGAAAAGTTATTATTAAAAGTCTGCCTCCAAATCTCACTTCAGGGGCAGGATAGTACAAGATGGAGTTCTTTTATGGGGCTGGCAAAGAGAATTTTAGGAAATTCCCTTTAGCAGCTATAAGGAGGAGTAGAATCCGTTGCCTTTTTTTTTCCTTTCTCCCAAAATAGCAATTCCTGAAGACGTAAACAGATCCCCTTCAATGGCCTAACACAGAAAAGGAAACAGCTTTTTCTAGGGCTATCCAGCCATTCGCAGTTGCCTGCGTTTGATGTGGTTCACACGTGGGGCGGATGAGAAACCTACGAATGACTCTGCTTTTGATGTCCCCCTTCCTCAGAGCCGTAATAGTAATAGTGAGCACAGTAAATGCTGTGATAGCACTGATCAGATTCCCCGGCAGTGCAGAGGCTCACAGCTGAGTCTGTCCTCAGGCCTTACCCTTGGCTGCAGGGAGCCACCCTGCCCAGAGTTACACCCCTCCCTCAGAGCAGCCCCATACAGCGACTGGTGCCCACACTAGCTCATAAGTGTGGATCCCTTGAGTGCTCCCTGTAAACAACCGCATGCAGATCTCCATCTCTCCGCTTCCTGGATAACCGGACCTAAGACACTGACCACAACAGGGTGCCTGTGACGGACGTGTCAGGCACTTCATATACTTTGTATCTAGCCTGTGCAGCATCTCTACCAAGTGGGTTTTATTACTTTCATTCTGTAGGTTATAAAACCAAGGCTCAGAGAGGTTATGTTCCTTCCCTAAAATCACACAGCAAGTGAGCCACAGGTCAATGTTTATAGCCAGGCTTTCAAGCTTAAATACCACATAATTTACTACATTCATGGCCCTATGCTTGGCACTAGTGTTTCCAATCAGAGATATTTTTATGAACTGTCATTTTCATTAAAATAAAAACTATATTTTAAAGGTGAATAGAGTATAACTATAAAGGAGTAGCACAAAGGAGTTTCTTTGTGGCAACAGAATAAGTAAGGTCTGTAGTGTAGTGACAATAGCACAAATGTCAGTTTCCCAGTATTCATAACGGACTATGATTAGGTAAAACATTATCACTGGGGGAAGCTGGGTGACGGGTATAGAGGAACTTACTCACTGTACTATTTTTGCACCTAGTTTTGATTACAGAATTATTTCCAAATAATGTTAAAATTTTTCTAAAGCAAATAAAGGAATGCGACATAAGAGATTCTGAGGTCCTAAGAGAAATATTCCTCAAAAGGGACTTTAAAAGGTATCTCACAATAATTGCTAAGGAGTAATATTAATCAGTTATCAGTAAGAACATAATTTAAATTTTTCTATGATTCACTGAGGGTCGAGTCAGCCCTCCAGGGAGCCAGCTTCCCTGCACTCAGCTGGCTTTAGCCTCCCACCATGAGAATCCAAATCCCTCCTGGACCCCTGAACAAAGGGATCACCGCACCACCAGCATTGTCCCCGCAAGGCAGTCATCCACGGGCAGGTGTCCTGGGGTCAGCCCAGCCCCTCCCGGGGTGAACTAGTCCATCACATCTATGGTGGCACTGAGATGCGAAGGATGAAGTACAAGTCAGTAGATGGAGGAAGACGATGAGTGGGATGGAATTAGTATTGGGAGGAGACGGGGAGGCGCCTGTAAAGAACCAGATGTAATATGCTGGCCAAGTCCCATTTGTTAATATGTCCTCCCATCTCACCAGAAAAGTCTTTAAGTAGCGGGAAGCTGTCACGCTTGTGGTGGCACTGGCATGTTTTCTAAAATTCCCATTTTTACTTGAAGTTCAGATTTTATCTTTGGCCACACATACTGACTGATAGTCTCCTTGATATGACAGGCTCTCTTTATGCATTTTCAAGAAAATGTCTGCCAGACACCCAAGTCTGAATAACCACCGTCTGCCTGTCTGTCATTTGTTCCTTCAAGTTAAAATGGTATTCCATGGAAAAAACAGCTAATTCAGCTTGTAAGTCATTCGTACAAGTGCTTTTCCTTGAGACAGCCATCCTACTTCTGTGTACTTAAGAAATGCTTTATGCATACTTCCTATTTGGTATCTCAGAAATTTAAAAGTACATGCATTCAAGGGTCAAAAATTAACAAATTTTCCTCCCTAATCAAAGGCATTCTTAAGTGAAACTGGCTTTTTTTTTTTTTTTAACTAGCACATGATGGTGAAAGATCCAATGTCCAGTAGTACAGTTTGGTGTCACTGCCTTGATTCATGTTAAGCAGCCTCAGTTTCACTCACTGTTGCTTTTGTACCATCAGTGCAAGTGACCCCAAAGTAGGAAAGGGAAATAGTGTCTTAGGAGGACTCCCCAGGGTTTGCAGACCACACTTTGAGAGCTATTGTAGCATGATGATCGGGGCAGCGATGGGGATGGTGTTTTATTACAAACAAAGTAGGTACTCTGGTCCTTTTGGGCTGAGACATGCAAGAGGGATGGAAATTTTGTGTGAGAATCAAAGGAGGATGATAGATTAGGCAAAGGGAACAGCACGTGCAAAGGCACGGCAGGCGTGTGGCACACAGAAACTCGGAGAACTCCGTGTTCACACTGCAGGCAACTCAGTGGCCACCACAGCCCTTACACCTTTAGAGTTCATAATCCAAGAATAAAAACCCACCTATTAGCATTTAACATACGTCTGGCGTGGTTCTAAGCATTCACTTAATCTTGGAAACAACTCTATGGCATTGATGCTATTATTATTATTTACTTTTACAGAAGAGGAAATGAAGATGGGAAATGAAGACGTTAAATAACTCACAGCAGCTTCCACAGCTAGTAAGTGACACAGCCAGAATGGAGCACAGATAGCCTGACTCCAGGGTCAGCTATGACAGACCACTTCTCATGGGGAAGATAGATACTATCTGCTTCCAGTCTGGGAAATCCCAATTGGCGGACCCAGGCCACATGTCCATCCCTGGGACCAATGCTGTCAGGGACATACACCCACCTCCTCCGGGGATGTCTCCAATCATGAAGGACAACACAACGGACACTAGACAGCACTAAGAAGGAATGATCTACAACGTGTCTTCCTAACAGAATGCTGGACAAAGGCAGACCCCAAAGAATACATCCTGTGTGATTCCAGTTATATAAAGTTCAAAAACGAGCCAAATAATTCTGTGCTGTTATAAGCCAGGATTGGGCTCACCCTTCTGGGGGTCGTTAGTGACTAGACTGAGGCGTGGAGGGGGGGGGCGTGGCATGTGGAGAGGATGGTAATGCTGTTTCTTGATTGGTTCCATCCACTTCATAACAATTCATTAAGCCACACACTTGTGCACCTTTCAGTGAGTTTTTCACTTTTATGAACTGTTAAATTTCTATTAAGTCTTTAGTGTACAGAAAATTAGAACTGGGTGGAAAAAAAAGATCCACAAAGAAGATTTATTTAGCCAGGGTGGCGAATGGACTTCTTAGGATGAATAAAGGATTTATGCCCCAAATCCGAAAGGATCACTGGAATAATAGTGAAAACCTAAGGATGAAGGGGCATCGTGTTTCAAATGGTTTTAACGAAAGTTTGTTCACGTTTCACTCATTAGCATTATAAAGCCAAAGCAAGGGTCCAGGACACAGAAGCGCCCTGTGCAGGTGCCAGCTTTTTCCAATTAGGCCAACTGCAAGGGCTCACGAGCTCCACTCCTTCACTACCAGCTTGGGGGTGGGTGGGCCTTGGCTGGCTGGCCGGGCAGAGGTGTGGAACGCCCTAGCTCCCTGTAGCTGTCACTTTCCTGTGAGCTTGGCTGCGTTTTCTAAGTTGTAGATGGGCTCTCAACCCAGGCTCCCTTCTTGAGTAGATGTGTCTTACACTTCCTTCAATGTTATTTGAAATTTCAAAATTAATTAAATATTATGACAAAAAACAAAGCAAAGTCACAGGACAAAGTGCTGCTTTGTTTTCAAGCTGCCTGTGCAGCCTCCACAAAGCCCCAGAGTGTGCACTCCACCCTCCTCACCACTCCCCTCACCCCTTTGAGAAGCCTCGGTTTATAAATTACAAGCCTTTTCATTTCCTCCAAGGTTTTTGACGAGAGGTTTGGGGATGCGGCCACCAGGTGGACACCATGCGTTTACGAGCTCACGGTCTGGCTTCCCAGAGGGATGAGGGACTAAGAAGCAGATGTACCTACTTTGTTTCTAATAAAACCACAACTCCTTACTTATTGAATAAGCAGCACTTCACGGTAATAGCTAATATTTACTGGATGCTTCCCGTGTACACACAAAGTGTGAAAGAGCTCCCTGTGCATCTCATCACTCCATTCTTCCCACAACCCCAGGAGGCAGGGGAGCATCACCATCTCTGATTTATGGCCGGGAAAACCCAGGCTCACGAGGACTACATGACCTGCCCAAGGTCTAACAACAAGGAAGACAAGGATTTGGAACGTAGATCCCAGTCAAGCTGGCCCCAATGTGCACGCCTGACGGGCAGGCCATGTATGTATGGCAAACCGGAATTTGAACCCTTTTAGTTCAACTCCAGAAGTTCCATGTGTGCACCTCTAATTATTAGAGTAACTGATGATTACTTGGGCCCAAGTGCTGATCAGTGGGTGAACATGACACCTAGGGACCCCTCCCAACCAGAAGGAACTGACTTCAAGAGATGGGGAGACCAGCTAGGTGACCCCTGATCCCAGTTCTATCCCAGGACCTCGACTGTCTGGGGATGAACTGTGATGGGGATCCTTATGGTGGGGCCTCTGAGCAGTATGTCTGGGCTTGGATATTAAGGACCCAGATGAGTGAAAATCACATGGCTGCAGCACCATTGGGCCCAGGCCTGGGGGGGAACCATCTACTACCCGCCATCACCACCCCTGAGAAGCGGCTGCTGTGCAGCAGGGGCTCACAGGCACACTATGCAAAGCCACAGGCTTCTGCAAAAATCCCATATGGCAGCAGGGCTGATCCCCCAGCTCCCAGCCTCCAGGATGATGCTCTGGCCAGTCAGCACTGGGCCTGGGCTGGTCCATAGCAGTGCCCAGCCCTTCTGCAGCCTCACTGGGTCCGGCTGGAGCTCTGACTTCGGAGATGAGACCAGAAGGCTGTCCCAGGAGAGGAAAGAAGGATGTACTTACATGGCCCAAGTTAGTGAATGGTGGTTCAGAATACTACTAACTTGATTATTAAGAGAGATATGACCTTCTCTGTGGCCTAAGATAATGAAGGGGGATAAACAGTGACCCCATATTTATAAGTGGATCACTCAAAATGCATTAATGGACACATGAACGCCCTCATCCAGCTCCAGGAGAAGAAGCTTGAAGCCAGCTCTTCTGATTCACACAGAGGCCAGGGGTCTCTGCTGCTCGAGGGTTGTCACGAAGCTGCAGCTGGTCTCCCCATAAATGAAGAGCCTCACACTGTAACAGGGACCAAGGCGGCAGCATCCCTCAGTGCCATGGGCCCCCCCCACAAACGTGGCAGAGCCTGCTCCCCTGCTGGGGCACTGGCCCACCCCAGCCCCTCCCAAGCTGCAACCTGACTTCAGAACACTGGGTCAGGATACATTCAAGGATCTGCCATCTCTGGACAATCCTCTTCCTTCCTTCTAGCCCTTTAGATCTCAGAGAAGGGAGCCTTCTGGAACAAAGGAGGGATCCCCTCCCTGAACCCAGGGCAGCCACGTGCATTGTCTCAAAGGGTTGCTCACAGCCAAGTGGAGTCTCCTTTGTGACCTCTCCACTCAGAACACCAGTTCACACACGCTCCGGGAAGAGGGCTAGTTTTGCATGGGTCAAGCTAGAACCAAAAGGCAAACACATTTTGCCACGTGCCAGCTTCCTGACACATTGAAACTGAGATTTTAAAGAAATGAACACACTAAGAAACAACTGAGTCACTTTCTCAGATTTTCAGCCATTATAAATCATTGCCTAAAACTACCAAGTGTGTCTTTCTAGCTCCTTGCTACTCAGAGTGGTCCCTGGGCCAACAGCATGGGCTGCAGGTGGGCACCTGTTGGAAATGCAGGATCTCAGGCCCCACCCAGACCTACACATTCAGTATCCACCTTTTTACAGGATCCCAAGGGGTTTGTGTACACATTAAATCCTGAGAAGTGCTGCTCTAACTCGTCCAGAGGTCTTTTTTCTCCTGGTCAGAGTATTTTGACAGACTGAGGCCACGCACACTGTCAGATGTCAGAACGCATCCTGCCACCCCACATGGCTGCAGATTTCCACAGATAATCCTCTGCCTCCTGCATGGGAGGCTGACCATTTCCTGCGCACCATGGAAGGTGCGCCCACTTTCCTAGTTCCCTGTGTTCCTCTTGTTCCCCCCGTGCCTCCCCTGCCCACCCCCATTCTACTCATGATGTCATGTCGGCCTTCTGATCACGCCCCACCACCCCCGCCCAGCGCCTGAACGTTCAGCTTCACCCCACCCTCACTGCCTACTACATGGTGTCCAGTCTCCCTGGCCTGAGCTTTACGGGTGGGTTTATCACGCCCTCTTCCTCTCACTACACTCCCCCCACGCCCTGAACTCCTCCCCCTTCTTTGCACATTGCTGCTGCCTGCCTTCAATACCCTCCACCACACCTCTGCTAATCCAAAACCTCCGTGTCCCTCACACTGGCTAAAACACTTCTGGGTGGCCTTTCCAGCACAACACAATCTTCTCTGAGCCGCCCAGTGAGTTTCTTCTCACCCCTGTCCCTTTCCACCTTCTATTTAGAGTTACTGACATACACGCCTCCCATCCCGTTACACGTGAACAATTTAAAGCAGGGATCCTGCCTTATTCATCTTTGCTTCTAATGAAGATGTTAACACACAGCTGAAGTGATCAGACAGTCAAACCTCAAATGTGGAACACATAATTCAACCCCGCTTTGTTTTCCTAATCTGTATACTTATAAGGAACCTCAACTATTATGACCATATTTAAGATACTGTTAACAAATTGTCTTTATGGGAAATATCAAAATTTCTTTAAATGGGGCTATCTTGGAAAATCTAGATTATCCGATTCCTGATTAGACATTCAATAAGTGGTTGTTGAATAATGAATGAATGAGAACAGATTATTTTCCCTCAGTAAAGTGATGTGTTCATCCTTAGGTCTCCAGTCTGGGTAAGCTAAACAGTGAATTTTGAGATGAGAAAAGCATATAGTTTAACTAATGGCCTGATGAAAGCAGGAATTAAGAAGAGAAGTTTCTCCCTCAAGGACCCATGTGACATCACTGTGAAGTAACGAGGCTGATCCCTGCGGGGCTGGTGGAATCACGTTGTCGCTGTGTGGTCACACACATTCCCATCAGACCTCAGAACTGAATGCGCTGACTGCAGACTCCTTTTCCCAGACTGAATAAAGCGCTGCCAACATCTAAGCTGCCGCTGAAAACTAAGACAATTTACAAGCAGTTGAGCGAGTTCTTATGGATGAAGGAGGAAGATTCAGCTGCTGGGGGAGTGGGGATGGTGCAGATGCAGGGAATGCAACCACAGAGTTCTCTATTTCTGGCTACATTTGCCTTTGCAACTTAAAAGTGATAATATTTTACCATGACCCTGTAGAAGAAATTTTGTGTTGGGGTTCCATGGCATAGAGTTACCTATATAAGGGGGAAGGAGGCTTCTAGACTGGCCTAAAGCAGAAATAGCTGGGGTTCAGGTCTCTTCCCTTGGAACTAAGCTGAGGCTGGTTCCTGACCTGGAGAAATGGCTGAGAAGGATCACTGTCCGTGTCTTGTAAATATTTCAGAGCATGGGGCTGCCTGATCGGCTTGAACACTCCTGTGGAAAACTTAGAAAACCACAATTGGTCCACAAGTGTTAGCAGACAAAAATATCAGATTTCAAAGTCACTAAAATCTTAATAAAATAATGAAGTGGAAAGTACTGGCTCTATCTTTTTTTTTTTCTCAAAAGACGATTCTTAAGATGCTAACTTCTCTTTTTAAACGAAGTCATAAAGCTTTAGCCTTATCTTAGTAGCAGATCTCCTGGAAAGAGGCAATAAACAAAACGCCTTCAATATTTTGTCATTGGAAATTCAGCTAGAAAAGCAAAACTCAAGCAGTTTTAGTGTTTGGTCACTGAATAGACTCTGGTTTTGATTATAAACACCAGAGTTTCTAGATGCCAAATGTATCCAGAGCTGGGGCTGAGCGCCTTTGCAGAGTTTGCTTTAAGAAGCAGAGAGGAGTGAACCTGGGTGCATATCCTACCTGTAACCAGCTACCAGCAAATAGAGGTTCTGCTTAATTAGTGAGGAATTGTTTCCATTAAAACCTTAATGGCATTCAAATCAGCTAAATTAACAGCTAGAGAAACAGCCACAACTAAATTACATTCCACTGTTTCCAATTAAGTTGGAAGGCTTGGGTGCGGTAACCACTAACATAAATGAGGAGTCTTTGCCAAAAATGAACTCCTTCAGTTTTTCTCGGACCATTAACAGCCTGGGCTAATAGAATTAGCTCACTGAATGTGTGCAGGAGAACGGAGTTAAGCAAGCCATTTAAAAGCATTAATTTATTCATGGAAGCATTTCACGCCAAAGGCTGTGCTAGGTACAGGTAGGACTTGAAATGTAAGGCTCAGATGGGAAACCACCACGTAAGAGGAAAGCAACGTCTCTTGTTTACAGTTTCCATTCCCAATACACTTAAGGAATCAGTGGCCTTCTGAAATCAGAGAAAAACTATCAGACTGATTAATCACATTGAACCCTCTGGCTCCTCTGCTGTTGCTGGTAGCTTGGGGTTACTGAGGTCAAAATAACTATGATGTCAATATTTATACAGCAGTTTTCAAAGATTCGTATATCCTCCAGTCTCTAAGAGAAGCATGATATTTAGGGAAAAGTTTAGAATCTTTGTAGTAATTGTAGCTTGGACATCCATTAGGAGGCTGCCAGCAGACTTAACTGCAAACCTAATGCGTGATTTTAGGGGCTCTGTGAAGTCTCTGATGCTCCCAAACCCATTACCTTCCTGCTGGTATGTGTCCAAAACCGTACTATTATAGATTCATGGCTTTGCACTGAGATTCCTATTTAAGATCCTCTGTTGGAGAGACACTTGGCGATCATTATCTGCAAAGGACTTAAGCACGCCTGGTACTGTGGAAATTTAAAGAGTGAGGTAAGTTTTGGGCTCTGATCTTGGCATCCAACTTATCCACCCATCCTTCTGTAAAGTTCCTTTCTTTCTACTTTGAGTCTCAAGGCTTTGAAATATCTCCTTTTATCACGTTATTAAAGATCACATCTCTCAAGTCCTTGGTTTGTACTAAGGTGTAAATGACTGAAACCAATTTAGTGTGTAACTTCTTCAAGGGACTTTTGCATTTACTGAGATTCAAAGTCTGAACATAGAAAAGCTCCAGCAAAAGGAGTTTCTGGGGCTCCCCTGGTGGCACAGTGGTTGAGAGTCCGCCTGCCGATGCAGGGGACACGGGTTCGTGCCCCGGTCCGGGAAGATCCCACGTGCCGTGGAGCGGCTGGGCCCGTGAGCCATGGCCGCTGAGCCTGCATGTCCGGAGCCTGTGCTCTGCAACGGGAGAGGCCACAACAGGGAGAGGCCCGCATACCGCAAAAAAAAAAAAAAAAAAAAAAAAAGGAGTTTCTGGAAGCAGCCAGCTACATGCTGAAAATTGTCTGCTCTTTTGGTCTACACGCAGATTTTGCAAATGGTATATTTTGCAAGGTACATTATTATTACTAATTCAATCTCTTTACTTGTTATAGGTCTATTCAGATTTTCTCTTTCTATTTGAATCAGTTTGATAAATTCCTGCCTAGGAATTTATTCATTTCATCTATTTAATTATTGTTATACAGTTGTTCATAGTATTTCTTTATAAGTGTTTTTATTTATATAAGGTTGATAGTAACAACCCCTCTTTAATTCCTGATTTTATTAATTTTGCTTTTCTCTTTTTTCTTTGGTCTAGCTAAAAGTTTGTCCATTTTGTTGATCTTTGCAAAGAGCCAGCTTTGGGGTTTGTTGATTTTCTTTATTATTTTCTATTTCATTAATTCCCACTCTAGTCCTTATCATTTTCTTCCCTCTGTTTGCTTTAGATGTAGTTTGCTTCCACCCCCCACCCCCGGTGTTTCCCCCCTACACCCGGTGTTTTAAGGTGGAATGTTAAGTTAATTATTTGAGATTTTTCTTTTTATTTATTTATTTTTGGCTGCGTTGGGTCTTCGTTGCTGCACACAGACTTTCTCTAGTTGTTGCGAGTGGGGGCTACTATTCACTGCAGTGCACGGGCTTCTCATTGCGGTGGCTCTTGCTGCGGAGCACAGACTCTAGGCGTGCGGACTTCAGTAGTTGTGGCATGCGGGCTCAGTAGTTGTGGTTCATGGGCTTAGCGGCTCCACAGCATGTGGGATCTTCCTGGACCAGGGCTCGAACCCGTGTCTCCTGCATTGGCAGAAGGATTCTTAACCACTGCGCCACCAGGGAAGTCCCTCTTTTTTTTAATATAGGCATTTATAGCTATAATTTTCCCTATAGGCACTACCACTACATCTCTTAGCTGCATCTCTTAGGTTTTGCTATGTTGTGTTTTCATTTTCATTCATCTCAAAGTATTCTCTAATTTCCCTTGTGATTTCTTTTTGACCCACTGGTTATTTAGGGGTGTGTTGTTTAATTTTCATACATTTGTGAATTTCCCAAGTTTCTTTCTGTTACTGATTTCTAAATTCATTCCATTGTTGTATGATTTCAGTCCATTTGAACTTATTGTTTTATGGTCTAGCATGTGCTCTATTCTGGAGAATATTCCACGTGCACTTGAAAAGAATGCATTATTTTTTAGGTGGAGTATTCTAGAGATGTATGTGAAATCTAATAAGTTTATAATGTAGTTCAGGTTTTCTATTTCCACAGTGGTTTTCTGTCTAATTGTTCTGGCCCATGGTTTGATTTAATCAATAGAAGCTGTGATGGTTAGTTTTATAAAACAATTTGACTAGACCTTAGTGTGCCCAGATAATTGGAAAAATGTTATGATGAATGGATAAAGAATATGTGGTACATATATACAATGGAATATTACTCAACCATTAAAAAGAATGCAATAATGCCATTTGCAGCAACATGGAGCTGGAGACTATCATACTAAGTGAAGTAAGTCAGAGAAAGACAAATACAATATCACTTACATGTGGAATCTAAAAAAAATGATACAAATATACTTATTTACAAAACAGAAACAGACTCACAGACATAGAAAACAAACTTATGGTTACCAAAGGGGAAGTGGGGGAGGGGGAGGATAAATTGGGAGTTTGGGATTGTCATATACACACCACTATATTTAAAATAGATAACCTACTGTATAGCACAGGAAACTGCTCAATATTCTGTAATAACCTAACTGGGAAAAGAATTTGAAAAAGAATAGATATATGTGTATGTATAACTGAATCACTTTGCTGTGCACCTGAAACTAACACAACATTGCAAATCAACTATAGTCCAATATAAAATTAAAAATTAAAAAAACCCGTTATTCTGGGTGTGTGAGGGTGTTTCATAATGAGATTAACATTTGAATTAGTAGACTGAGTAAAGCAAATTGCCCTCCCGATTGTGGGTGAGACTCATCCACTTAATAGAAGACCTGAATGGAACAAAAAGGCTGAACAGGGACTTCCCTGGTCGTGCAGTGGTTAAGAATCCGTCTACCAATGCAGGGGACATGGGTTCGAGCCCTGGTCCAGGAAGATCCCACATGCCACGGAGCAACTAAGCCCGTGCACCACAACTACTGAGCCTGCGCTCTAGAGCCCGTGAGCCACAACTACTGAGCCCATGTGCCACAACTACTGAAGCCCGCACTCCTAGAAGCCCGTACTCCACAACAAAAAAAGCCACCGCAATGAGAAGCCCATGCACCGCAATGAAGGGTAGCCCCTGCTCACTGCAACTAGAGAAAGCCTGCGCATAGCAATGAAGACCCAACACAGCCAAAGTAAATAAATTAATAATAATAATAAAAGGCTGAACAAAAAGAGAGAATTCCTTCTGCCTGTTTGAGCTGCAACATTGGTCTTTTCCTGTCTTTGGACTCAAACTGAAACACTGGCTCTTTTGGGGTCTTGATTTTGCCAACTTTTGGACTGGAACATAGGTGACCAGCTCTCCTGGTTCTCAGTCTTTTGGACTCAGACTAGAACTACATCATCGGCTCTCCTGGGTTGCCAGCTTGTCGACTACAGATCTTGGGACTTCTTGGGCTCCATAATCACATAAACCAATTCCTTCTAATAAGTCTCTATATTTAAATATATATATACCCTATTGGTTCAGTTTCTCTGGAGAACCCTGACTAATACGGAAGTGACATTCTCAACCAAAGGTTGAGACAGCCTGGCAGTTTTCCCTCTTGCACTTTTAGGAGTCCTGAGATACCATATAAGAAATCCGGCTAGCTTGCTGGAGAGACCACAAGAGAAGAAGAGGCCCTGACATCAAACAGAGAGTGAGAGAGGCCCAGATATGATGGTGGACCAGTTGAGCCTCCAGATGACTCTGGCTATAGACAGCATCTAATGGAAACCACATGAGACATTCCAAGTGAAACTAGCAGAAACTGCCTAGCTGAGTCCAGTCAACACACAGAATCATGAGAGATAATGAAAGTTATACAAAAATAGACAACCAAGGAAAAAAAAAAAACCCCATCACAAATGACCGTTATAATTGTAGCCACATTTACCGAGCTTTTTGCTCTTTACTGCTTGTATCTCAGACTTTCCATTTAGAATAATTTTCCTTTTCTGTTGGTGGCAAACTACTCTTTTTACCTAAAAATATCTTTATTTTACCATCATTCTTGAAGAATATTTTCACTGGGTACAGAATTCTCAGATGGCAGTTGTTTCTTTCAATACATTATAGGTATCATTTCACTGTTTTCTGGCTTCCATTGTTTCCATTGAAGTCAAGTGTCACTCATTAATAAGTAATCTGTCTTTTTTCTCTAGCTTCTTTTAAGACTTTCCATTTGTTTTTTATTTTCTTTAGTTCTGTTGATGTGTTTCATGTGAATTGATTGTTGTTATTGCTTTCTCTTGCTTCATTTTTTTATTCATCTTATTACTTACATTTTTTATTTTTTTTATTTTTGTGGTATGCGGGCCTCTCACTGTTGTGGCCTCTCCCGTTGTAGAGCATAGGCTCCAGACGCGCAGGCTCAGCGGCCATGGCTCACGGGCCCAGCCGCTCCGCGGCATGTGGGATCTTCCCGGACCAGGGCACGAACCCGTGTCCCCTGCATCGGCAGGCGGACTCTCAACCACTGTGCCACCAGGGAAGCTCTACTTACATTATTTATTATTAATATTTATGTATCTTACTTAGGATTTATTTGCCTTCTTGACTCTCCTACTCTCTTTTTAGGACCTTCTATTATCTGTTAAACCTTCTTGCTTTAGCCTGTGTAGTAATGGACACTGTGTTATTGGCAGAGAAATAAAATAGACCAATGGAACAGAATGGAAAGCCACAAATAAACTCGTAATTTTATGAACAGTTGAAATATAATTGAAGTGATAGAGCAGAACAGTGGGGAAAGGATGGATTTTACAATAAATAATACCAGGGAAACTGGATATCCATATAGGAAAAAAATAAATTTGGAGACTCACATCACACACAATTCCAGATAGTCCTAAGGAAACTTTTAGAAGATAATAAAGGAGAATATCTTCTCACTGTGTTAAATTAGGAAGCATAAAATTTGTTTCATTTGAGGTGATGCTAACTTTTTATTCACTTGGATAATATCTGGTGTCTAGCAGATCACTTAATTACAAAGATATCTTAATTTTTTAAAAAAGATTTTTAAAACTATGGCTAAACAATTGTGTGTCCCATGTATATAATTTTTAAAAATACAAATAGAGGGGCCATTTGTTATTTTCCTGCCCAGCACCTATTCCCCTTCATCTGGTAACGGATGCCTGAATGCTTTTAGAGAACCTCCCGCCTCAGACCCTGTATTTCGGTGGAGCTGACTCTACCCTCACTTCCTGGGGTGGGCATCGTTTCCTTCTGGCCCACAGTTATAAACTCAGAGGTGGGAATGTGACCCAAGTCAAGTTAATCAGATATGTATTTTTTAATTTTGACAAACTCTTATGTAGTGTTTACAATATGCTTGGCACTGTTCTAAACACATTACAAATATTAACACATTTCGCATGTGTAATACTGTGGAAAAGCGTAGGCTACCATCAACCACTGTACTGATAAGGGAGCTATGGTACAGAGAGGATAAGTAATTCAGCTCTGGTCATACAGCTGGTAAGGGACAGAGCTGGGATGTGAACCTGGGCAATCTGGGGGGACAGTCCATGCTCTTAACCACTATACAACATGTCTGTTTTATTTGAGCACTTAGAAAGGAGGCATCCTCTCTTCCACTGGACATGAGCTGCGGGGTTGAAACTTTGGTGTAGACAATGCAGGTAATGGCAGCCATCTTACCACCAGGCGGTTAAAGACTACCTGAGAATGGGGTCAACACAGAGAGAAACTAGGTCCTGATGACCTCACCAAGTCCCTGGTTGCAATGTGCATGAACATCTACCCCTGGACTTCATAGTTACAAGATCTTCCCCAGAAACCATATGGAAGCACATATATACTTTTCCTCTCCATAAACAATCTTAGTGGGGTTTTCTATAACTTGCAACCAAAAGTCTTGCTCCTAATAGAACTAGTAAAGGACTTGAGTTATTTTGAAATTATTCTGATTGAATAAACTGTATTCTACCTAATTGTGGCTTAACTCCAGGACTGAACCACGTAAGTCATGGCTTTAAAAGCATTAAAATAACGTTACAAGCACCTGCTCAAGACATACATTAGCTTTAATCCCAATGGAAAAAGTCCTACGAGGTAAATGCCTGTCTTAGACGTTGAGATGGACATTTGCATGTAGGAAGCTTCTTTGGGGAGTGTTCTCTGAAGCAACACCTGTTAGGGAGTGAGGAGACAGGACGAGGCAGAGGGAGAGGCTGAACACTGAGGAAGTCACAAAAAAAGGCCACAGCAGATCCCATGGGAATTACAGAGCTGGGACACATTCAAAATTGCCTTGAGCTGAGGTAAGAGTGCTGGGCCTTTGAACCCCTGAATCAGCCCAGACCACTCTGGGAGAGATATAACTTTGGTCCCTTGGCCATGGCAACACCTGGAAGGGACTTGGCAGTGAGGGATCAGCCCGTGATACCCTTAGTAGTTGGGGGAATGAATGCCTTAGTTGGGAAGGGTGATCTGAATGGTGCACTACATCCTCCGTTACAGCTCTGACTCCATCAGTCCTTATTTTACAACCTGGATTCAAGTCCTAGTCTTTCTGCCTCCAAAGTCCTGTCGTGTCCACTGCACATCCCTGTTACCACCACTGTCAGGCTGGTGATGCATTCTGGGAAAGCTAAGACCCTGCTTCTGTGTCCAGCTTCAAGGGCAAACATGCTTCCATCACACTCACAGCTAGAGTTCATCACTGGAAGATATATTCTACCAAGTAAAAAGATGTAATTACTGACAAATACTACTACCTCTCACCATTTCCCAGGTAGCCTATTAAGAAAAGGTTCATGTTGGGTAGAAATTTACAGACAAAACGATGAGGGCAAAACACTTCATGGGAATCTTTCTAGCCATACCAAGCACAAATAAACAGAAAATGTTTGTACACTTTGCCAACTAGCTCAGACAGAATTTAAGGAGGAAAAGTTATTAAGGTTGAAAAGAAATTGGCAAGAAATGTGTATGACCTGAAGCATCTTGGTTCAAGAGCAGAACTGAATGTCCTTACAATTAGCATGCTTATGCTACAGAATGACCGTTTCCCCCACTCTTCCCAGCCCTACCCAGACATTTTTTCCTACTTCTCTCTCTTTTCTCCGCCCCTGCTCACACATCCTTAGAATTTGGCATCTTGATAGGTACCATGCTGGATATCTATGGTGTGTCTGCTCAGTCCTTCTTCCTGAGATCTGCTCCTCCCTTCACTCCAACCAGTGAGAGGTGGGCTGCCTGCCTTCAGAGGTGTGCACCTGACCTTGCCCTTCTCTAGAATATTTTGGCCTGGGACCAAAGAAAGAGAGGCAGCTCTCCTTTAACAGTGAAGAGTGAGACACAAAGCCAGACCTCTCGGTGACTGTTTTCTTCTGTGAGAAAGGAAGAGGTGAAACAGAGTGTTGGTGGCACGCCATTCCCTGGTTCCAGGGGCCCCCAGACCAACCACAAACTTGCCCCATTGGAGATTGGTTATATGAGCCCTACGTCTGCCCCTTTGTCCAAGCTAGCCAGAGTTGGGTTTCCGTCCTCACAGTCCTAATACATCATAGACTCATAAAAATAGGTAGACGTTTGAGAGGATATCCAACACAGCCCTCTGCCTCCAGGCAAGAGTATCCTTAAAATAACAAAGGTGGCTACCATACTTAAGACTCTCCATGGAAAGAAACTCCACTTTTTCTTTCATATCCTTTAAATTACGTATTTCCTTATTTGTCTCTTATCTACATGTCTTTCAATCTTCCTCTCTAGAATGGATCCCTGATTCTCTATCAATCACCTGAGGTCACCAGGTAGGCTCAGGAAGAACCACTGAAACCTGACAGGCCCTTGTTTGCATGGATCATGGAGGGTGAATCTGTTCCTCGGTTTCCGTCCACACAACTCTCACGGTCTTCCCTCAGAAGATGCTCTTATTCAGTGCCTACGCTGCCCCAGATAGAACCTCATGGGAGCCAGGCAATAAAATCATTTAATTAGCTGACAATAGAAAACAGGCACTGTTTGTATCATCAACCTTCTTTTACTTAAACACAGCAATTTCATTGTCCTGTGGCTTTCTTCCCAATGTTTAAACATTCTGCATAAGACCTAATTCCATCCCTTCTTTTCATGTTGATTTTTTTTCCACCTTCTTGGAATCTCTTTAGATACTTTAATCTTTCTCAGAATGTAGAGTCCAAACCCCAAAATGATGTGTGGTGAAGGCTTGAGCAGTGGAAAGGGGAGCAAGGAGTTATTTTTCAACTGCTGTATGAAGTTATTATGTCAGGCCATTAATATATCCGAGGATCAAGTTTGAGTTTAAAATAACATGGTGACCTTTCCCTCTACTCCCCTAGGACTTTCAGAGTCAAAACATGTGCCCTGCAATCCCTGACAATCTCTCAGGAGATGAGTCCCAACTTGTTCATAAAATGGACATCACAGCCATGAGTTCATATCCAGTACAGCACTCATGTCTCTCATGCTATGACAAGTGATTGGTCTAGTATATTCCTCTAGAGGCCCACTAAAAGCCCAGGGCTCCTCAGGGCTTTTGATTTTTAAGGAGATGTTCTGGGAGCTTCTGACAGGTTCCTCATTCTTTGGGGACTAGCCAGAGTTGGAATAGACCTGTTCAAGCAGCTGTGATCCCAGGAATGTTAGTTCATAATTTCCATCCGGTTGAGCATTTTTGATACATCTTTGAGTATCCTTTCTGTGCCAAAACCAGGCCCTTCCCTGCTTCAGGAAAGGAAGGTTTGGGCACATGAAAGAGATGTAGGTGTCCACAATCCTTCCGTCAGTTGCACCCTTACTGGTTTCCTCCACCCATAGGGGTGAGGGGGCTCACAGCTGTCAAGAAGCTAAAGACGGTTCAGCCAGGAAGGCTGGGAGTAGACTGTGGCTTAGGCAGCAATGTGATTAGGTCTTATAACTACAGGACCTAATTCTGGTAAAAGTAGTCAGCAGAGAATCAGGGGTGGTTTGTTAGTTTGGTCCAACAAGCTACTAGCAGGTTAAAAATGACTGAGGCATGTGTGTATTTGACCGCCATTAACAAACCTACAACAACAAACCCCTTTAGGGACATAGAAGAAAAGAACAATGTGATCAGTGCCAGGCTCAAACTCCCAAACATTTCTAGTCCAGAAAGGAGAGGAGAAATGAAATCTATTTTAGGGGCTTTGTCAATGACCTTTTAAAAAAGTAATACGTTTGATTTCCCACTTCGATTATTTATCTAAAGAGCCCCTAGGTAGGTGTGGATGTGAAACCATTGGTAGCACAGTAGCCCAGAAGACTGTGTGGCATGCTGGGCTCTGGGAATTGAGAACTCCCTCTTCTTCCTCACTCTGACCTCTGCTACTGCTGCCGCCAAAGTCTAGGAACCTTCATCATTTATTACGTGAGTTCTCTATAATTGGAAACACTTTGGAGGAAACTTTTCCACACTTAGAAAGTCATTAACCCTGAGTCTCTAATATGTACGTTCTTCCACGCCCTTACTTTATGCACTGAAAGCCTTATTCTCCAGAGTGTTCATTTTCGCTGCAGTGGAACTAGGGAGACACAGGGACAGTCCCCCTTCCCCAGGGCTCTGGTCTGTGGGGTGGGGATGGTGCTGAAATGCAGACCTAAGAGAGTTTATTAAGTTCTGCTGCAAGTGGCACACTCTGCCCCTCTTGGAGGGCAGGATGGAGATGAGGGATGGGCTGCTTTTTCAAGGGTCTCCAGAGGCAGACCAGCCAGGCGCCAGACCCACTCCACCACGCACAAGCCGTGTGGTCCCCAGCAAGTAGGTTAGCACTCTGCCTCCAGCTCTTCCCGTCAAATGCGGGAAACAGTAGCGCTGGTGCGTATGGGCTGTCCAGAGGACTAAATGCGTTAGCACGCGTGAAATGTCTCCTGCTTGCTCCCTGTGAGTGCCCAGCTCAGTGGAGTCATCGATTACATTTTTTTTAGAGATACGGAAACATGTTAGAGAAGTCAGGGACTTGGTCAAGGCTCCACAAGGATTAGGTGACAAAACTGAGCATGAAACTTCAATCTCTTCTGAGTCTGGGTCCTTTATGACATAATAGACATGTATGTGTGTGAGAGAGAGATGAGATCTCCCCCACTGAACTCTCTACTTGAACATATTTACGGTAGAATAAATAGTTCAGCACCTGGATGTGCCCTGGACCTCGTCTTGGTCAGCAGGTAGAGTCATGGGGAGCTGACAAAGGCCTGGCTTCATCCAGAACTGTGCTGCTCAAGCTGGAACTGCACAGGAATGCCCTGGGCTCTTGTTAACATGCAGATTCTGATTCAGGTGGGTGGCGTGGGGTCAGCAACTCTGCATTTCTAACAGGTTTCCTTTTTTTTGTTTTCGTTTTTTTGGCCGCACCGTGCAGCATGTGGGATCTTAGTGCCCCAACCAGGGATTGAACCCGTGCCCCCTGAAGTGGAAGCGCAGTCTTAACCACTGGACCGCCGGGGAAGTTTCCAAGTAGGGCCGGTGCTGCTTCTCTGGGAACCACACTGCAGCAATGTTTTTGAAAATGTTGGCCAGCAAATCTGCTTTATCCTGCACCTTCCTGCTGCTGTCTCTTTGGTTATACCAGCTGCCTCCAGTCTCCCCTCAGATCCTGAGTCTGAAACTCTGGGTCCGTCTACATTGCTCCCCAAAGCACCAGAGCTCCTGAGGCCAATTCCCCTGCTGCAGTACGGTTGGGTCCACCCGGGAGGGCTGAGTCCCAGAGTTCCCGTCAACAGCCCCAACCTCGGGGCACTCTGCGCAGACACCGGGGACTGTGCTGTGGGACTGCTGCGGATCCACGTGGTCTGAGACACCTCTGGGGCACCCTCGTGTTTACGGATTCCAAAGAAAACGAATGTTCACTGTGGCGCTGAGCACTGGGGGTGGCAGGGAGCGCGGGGGCTGTGGAAGGTGCCTGGTGAAGGGGTCAGCTGCCTCTCCCCAACAGGCCCCGGGGGCGCTGGACCCGGCCATTCAAGAACCTCTGCAGCCCTCATGTCCCCTCTCCCACCCACAGCAATACATATCACGAGCCTCCCAAGTTTTCCGTCCGGTGCCACCTGGAAGCCCATCCCTCAGACAGGACACCCTTCAGGACATAAAGAGGAAGTGACATCTGACACCCTCTGTGGAAATTCCAGGTCGTGGTCAGAGAGTGTGAGAGACACACTGAGAAGTATGAGTGTTGCCATCTGGAGTGTTTGCTCACGGGAGTGGAACAATCCCAGGCACCCAAACACCAGACAGAATGGAAAATTCTATCTTAAAAAGGTCTTTCACTGTGATTTTTCCATGACGTGACCAGCTTTTCACTCAGTTGTTTTTCCCGGGAGATACCAGGTAGGTTTCGACAAAACCGGAAGTGTGGGGAGTGACACCCTAGGAATTAGGACTTTCTCTTTCCTCCCCTCTTCAGGACACACTCTTGTTTCCACAGCAGGCAGTATTAGCGGCGAGTTTGCCACTATTTTCACCACTTTAGAACTAGCTCCTTCTCTGCTGGGGATTTTCCATGGTGATATAAATCTCTAGGCTTCATACTAGCAAAGTGTATTAATTGCTACCTCAGTTAGAACAAGTGAACTCTGGAAATTCCCACGGCCTTGGCCAAGACCTTATTGGGGTGGGTTTTTTTTTAATGTTCTGGATTCTCTTCTTTCCATGCCAGCCCAAAGCAGGCTTCCCTGGCACAGCACAACACCCTTTCAAAATATAAACCCTCTGGATTGGAGGCCTCTGTTAAGCCTGCCTATTTAGGCCCTGAACCTAGCAGGAGAAGATGCAATGCATAAAAATAAACAGAGCAGGAATGTCATTTATTAAGTGACACCTGCCAGTGTTGGGGAAACTTCCGGTTATCAGATATCTGAGAACGAGGTCAGGTCTGGTCTCTCCAGCTCCTGTGATCAGGACACTGACTAAGAACCAGAAATCTGACTGCTGGGCAGTGCCTGCCAGAGTAGGAAAAGTACAGCCAGGAATCAAACTTGGACTCCATGTCAGGTATGGCCCTCCTAGCTGTGCAACCCCTCTGAGCCATTGTTTCTTCAAAATGGGGATAATGCACCTGCCTACCTATTCTCATGGGATTATAGGGAGAGGAAGATAGCATATTTAAAAGTGATTTGAGGGACTTCCCTGGCAGTCCAGTGGTTAAAGACTTCGCCTTCCCATGCAGGGGGTGTGGGTTCAATCCCTGGTTGGGGAGCTAAGATCCCACATGCCTTGTGGCCAAAAAACCAAAACATAAAATGGAAGGAATGTTGTAACAAATTCAATAAAGACTTTAAAAATGGTCCACATTAAAAAAAAAAGTGATTTGAAAGCAGTAAAGTGTTATTCCATACATAAAACCTGGGCTTATTGTGAAGGTTAAATTAAATGAGAACATTCACAACACACACACCACACAGAGGTGTTTAACAACTGGCTTTCTAGAAAGGGAAATGCCAGTGATTTTTATCATTTGCCGATTTCCACTGCATAAATAATACCTCCATGGCTGATTTCAAAGTATCAGCGTGATGTCACTGCGTATCAAGTTGAGAAATGTGCATAATTGACTCCTGTGAGCTGAGCTGAGCCGCTCAAGCACACCACTGTTTACTTATCTTACCCCCGCTTATGTGAGGCCCTTAGCGTGGCGCCTGAAAAGAAGGGACCCTGACCTCCTCCTCCAGGTCATATTCACTCACTAGGTGGGGAAATGGCAGACCGGTCCAGTCGCCGGAGTCAGAAACGTTGGCTGGTGTGTGCTCTAAAGTTCTGGGGAGATTCTCACACAGCCAGGATTGGGAAAGCAGCAACTGGCTGCAACTCCTTGGGGGCTGGGACCACGTCCCACTTTTGTTTGTATCCCCACTTCCAGAACAGGGCCTGACCCACTGGATGCTTCCCTAAACGACGGGATGGCAGCTCATTAACTGTAGCTAAAATGATCCAGAAAGGGGTCAGACCCACAGAGATGTGAGAGGAGAGGGCCCTTGCCTGCTGCATTTGCACCGCTGGCATTCTCGCTACTCCTCCGCGTGCCGTCCCTGCTGACCTGTGCTGCTTCTTCAAGCGCCGCCCATGAGCCCCCAAACCCACCACCCATCCTGGTTCTGCTGCTTCCCCTCTGGGTCCTGTGGCGCCTGCGTCCACTTACTCCCCTGCGCCGAGTTTAGTTATCCCCTCAGGACCCTCAGGTCCCAGGGCACCCTTCTTTCTCCCAGTACTGAGAGCCGCAAGGCCAGACGCTTTAAACTCAAGACAAGGAGTGGAGGCAGTGAGCGCATGCGTGTCTGTCTCTGCTGCCTCCCCCGCTCCTCTGCCGCCCGGCTTGGCTTCTTCCAGCTCTGTCCCTAGGACAGCGTCCATCCAGAACAGAACCTCAGTAAATATTATCTGAATAAAGAGAAATAATTCATGGGGACAGGACTACAGGAAGGGAGGAGAGGAAGGCATTCCAGGTGAATTAATTACTGCAGGAAAGACCTAAAGTAATTGGTGCTTTCTTGGCCTGAGTACAATAGCAAAGGAAAATTGACTTTTAAGCCAAAAATGTTCACATCTCCATCCATCGCTGAAGATATGTCCCACCCATTTTTATGTTCTCTCTCAACCCTTCATGCCAACGTAAACTACAAACTCCTTTGGCTTTCTCAAGTAACCTGAAGAAAAATGAGATGGAGTTCTCCAAGAATGGAACAAAAATTTCCACATCACCTGTTTTAGGTACAAATACAATGGCCAAATTTTCTCAACTCCAATAGAAAAGGTATAACTCTTGCACTTACCAAGAGAAGAGAACAGCCTACTTGTAACCAGGGTCACCGTATAAAAATCCAGCCTTGAAAGCTACAATCAATGGTCCTGATGGCTGAGTTCCTGATCTGAAAGGTAAATGTTCTTATACACTCAGAACATGTGTGACACCCTGCTTTAAAGAAAACAAGGGAGGGCTTCCCTGGTGGCACAGTGGTTAAGAATCCACCTGCCAATTCAGGGAACACGGGTTCGAGCCCTGGTCCGGGGAGATCCCACATGCCACAGAGCAATGAAGCCCATGAGCCACAACTACTGAGCCCGTGTGCCACACTACTGAAGCCCGCGCGCCTAGAGTCCATGCTCCAAAACAAGAGAAGACACGACAATGAGAAGCCTGCGCACCGCAAGGAAGAGTAGCCCCAGCTCGCCGCAACTAGAGAAAGCCCACATGCAGCAACAAAGACCCAACGCAGCCAAAAATAAATATATAAAAGAAAAATTTAAAAGAAAAGGAAAACAAGGGAGAGAATTAGTATTTATTAAGCACCAAATACAGCCTTTATGAAGACACCGTGCTCAGCACAGAATACCAATCCACACACAACCCTGTGAAGTATACTTTTTACCCCATTTTAGAGATGAGGTAAACATGCACAGAGACTTAGGTAACACGCCCAAGGACACAGAATAAATGCGCGGCAGAGTCAAAACTACCACAGGGTCTCCCTGGCTGCAGCCATGGACACAGATTCCAGATTTAGTTGCTGCTGTCACTTTTCCATAGATTCTCCAGAATGAATCCCAGGAGAAGAGTCATCAAGACCACAGAAGGAGGCACACCCTCCTCCTTTTCCTTCCTTCCACTGCCCTTCATGGAAGCCAAGCACGAGGAGAGAGAGGAAGGCGGAGCAGTGTTTAAGGCAGGGGGCGTGTGATCAGCGACCAGACAGAAACTCTTAAGCTCACAGCTATTAGGTCTTTACGTTTATGGGCTCAAGACACTGAGAGGAATGATGTTAGCTCTTTAAAAAAAAAAAAAAAAGATTAGAGGCAAGAAATGATTGCTTAAATTAAAATGGAAGGTTCCTCTACTGGCAATTCATCATGCAGTCCTTGGAGTCTCTCAGTGTCCGTTAATCAGTCCCTCACCTGACCTCTGACCCCATCACCCCCAGCTAAAGTCCTGGACAGGAGGGAGTGTGTCTCATTCATCTTAGAACTATGAGGACCTAGCAGACAGAGTTGTTGGCAGAGAGTGAGTGTTAAAAAAACAAGTCTGACTGGGAGTTGAGCAGGAGTCGGATAGGCAGAGAAAAGGAAGGGAGTGTTTCCAGAGAAGGGACAACACAGGCAAGAGGCCGGAGGTGACAGAGCACTGCGATCTGGGCGTCTTTGGTAATTTAGTGTGATTAAAACAAAAAGCTGTATGTATGGGGGCGCGGAAGGAAATGGCATGAATTGGGAGATTGGGATTGACATATATACACTACTATGTATAAAACAGATAACTAATGAGAACCTAAAAAAGAGGGGATATATGTATACGTAAAATTGATTCACTTTGCTGTACAGCAGAAACTAACACAACATTGTAAAGCAACTGTACTCCAAAAAAAATTAATTTAAAAAAAAAGAAAAAGAAAAAAAAAGTCTGTTGAATTTGGACTAGTTTTTTCTACCTTTAATCCCAGAGTAAGCTTTTGGCATCTTTCAGCTAACTCGCATCCTCGGCCTGCCTTCTCTAGACTATGACTCCTCCCCAACTCTTGCTTGTGTTCCCCATGTATAACAGGGTTTTAGCGCTCACAGAATTGTAGCAAGAGGATCTCTTATGTTCTGAGTCAGACTATACATCCTTTAGGGCTATCAAGTTTTGTACCCTAAGCACCTAGCATAGTGCCTGACACACAGGAAATGCTTATTAAACATCCATTAAGTAGGACTGACTCTGGCAAAGGTTGGTGAAAAGGTGAGTCTCTAACATCTGAAATCTTTAAATACAGTCTCTGCAACGTCAGCAGAAAGTCCCAGGAGGACAAGGGTCAGGTCAAACTAGTTATCAAACATGGCTTGAAACACAGTATAGATGGCTTTGTTTCTAACAGTAGGGTCTGTGTATTTTTAGGAGTTGAGAATCCATTCAGAGCATCGTGATTTGAAACCATTCTGGCATCACCTGTGAGTAAACCAGGGGAATGAATGACTATTTAGCATGATAAACTCGCAGGCTGACCAAGAAAAAAGCCAGCACGTGGCATCCACTGTGAGTTCCAAATGGGCAGCGGCGCTGTAGGTACATGACTAGGCTGCTACCAAACCTCCTGCGTTACAGAAAGCCAGAGCCCGAAGGTGGGGCACCCATTTCTCTACTGCAGCACTTCTTAGAAACTTGCGTCATCTAATGTCCATGGGGACTCTTCCTGAAGGGACAGGACACACCTCGTTTCCCAAACTCCTTGGGCCACATGGTACTTCTCTAGTAGAACTTCTGGGTAGTGCTGCACCACATGTGGATCTGCCCTGCATTACATTCAATGCCACAAACTTCGGGTCACCCCCTCCTCCCCGTGCCGCGGTGATGTTCTGGGTGTGGGAAGGGCCACACGGAGAATGATGGACAGTCTCTCCCCTTGCGGAGTTTTTGGTCTCACGTGGGAGATGAGAGAAGGAGGAATCAGAGAAGAGGCAGAGGTCAAACCGGGATGAAGGTAGGCACATGACAGGTTTCCCAGCAAGGCCAAAAGCAGTGTGAGGGCACAATGGGGGAGACAGAGCACCTGGCTCAGGGGTGGCCATGGGATCAGGGAGACACCTCATGGAAGAGGTGGGCCGTCCACCGGCAGACATGAGATGGTGGGCGGAGGGGAAAGTGCTATGAAGGGCAGGGGGAGACACACATGGGGAGGGACAGGCCCCGGCGTGGGGAGGGGGCAGGGAGTGGTGTCACGGAGAGAAAGCCTGGGAAGGAGGTTTGTGCTCACATTACGAATGCCACAAAAAGAGTCTGTATTTCACGGAGAACTCTGGAAGCTCTTTAAGCGGGGGATGGGGGGGTGACATAACTAGAGCCACATTTTAGACCACAGAGCCCTCCTGATGCTTACCCTTATACCATCTGTTAGTTCACACATAACTCTCTAAGGAGATGACTGATCCCAACACAGTATCATATACAGTGAAAGCATACTGAGTTTAATTCGTGTCAGTCTACCGTCTTAGAAATAACAGTGGAAAAGTTTTCCAAAGAAGTTCTATTTTGTAATTGTTAGGAATTTTAAGGATTTATGTTATGGAAAGAAAGGTGACAGGTGAAATCTACTGTGTTAGTTACCTATTGCTATTTAACAGATTGCTAGGGTAAACCTAGCAACTTAAAGCACACATTTATTATCTCACAATTTTCGGGACACAGGAGGCCAGGGCCAGCTGAGGCAGATCCTATACTTCAGGGTGTCTCACCAAACCAAAATCAAGGAGTTGGTCAGGACTAGGGTCTTATCTGAAGGCTCACCTGAGGAAGGACCTGCTTCCAAGCACAAGTAATTTTTGGCAGAATTCAGTTTCTTGAAGGTTGTTGGACTGAAGGGCTGCCTCAGATCCTTGCTTCCTTTAGGGCTTGGCGGACTACTGGCCCGAGGCCACCCTCAATTCCTGACCACCTGGGCCTCTCCAACAGGCAGGTCCATTTTATCAAAGCCAGCAAGGGAGAAGGTCCGCCTGTAAGATAGAAGTCACTGTCTTATGTAACCTAATCTGGGAAGTGATATCAAGCTGCCTATATAGGTCACTAACTTCCTAGCCCAGATTAAACTTATGAGAAACTCATAATGTTTTAATAATTATATTCTAAATGAACCTATAGAACTTGGGATCAGTGCGGGAAGCATATATCTTGGTGGAATGTTACAATCAAGGAGAAATAACTGTGTCAGTCACTTTTCCTGGCAAGTCAGAACCCTATTGTAAGAACAGTCTTGGAGCAGGGAAAGCGGTCCCCTTACCTCAGTGGGCCCCTCTCCCCGGCCAGCTGTGACTCTGTCCTCAGGACGAAGCTCGGCCAGTCTGCTTTCATTCAAGTCCTCAGACTTGCACAGGCGCTGGGAAAGGAAAGACGCTCTTTTGTTCTGTGCAGATGAAATAAGATACTCTTCATTCTGTCTGGTCTGGTTCATATGCCTTCCTAGGATTGCCTCTTTCACTTGAAGAATGTACCAGCTACATTCCTGAAGATGAGAAACCAAATGTTGTCAGGGCTGATTTGTGATTCTCAGAGGAGGAAAGGAAAGACGGAGACGGTTTATCTGAATGCATGTAACAATCAGAGAAGGACTGTAGGATTGGCTGGCTCAGGAGATGGCTAATAAAACACAGTGTCTTTGATCTATAGGTCGCCAGTTTATTTAGGGCTGCCCTGAGAAATTCCCTTGAAATATGTGTTTTTGGAATTCTTCCAGAAAAGCTTAAAATCTTAGGCTTATCTTTTTCTTTTTTGTGGTGTGCTGGGTTTTGATTTATCATTCCCTGTGAAGTTATGGGTAAGATTTCACCTTTATTTGTTCAAAAGCCATCCAGGCACACAGAAATGCTCTCCCTGAAGGTGGCAGTGTAGGGATCCTGCCAAATATGACCATCAGGATTCCTAGTACAACTTCAAGGGAAATTGCCACCCCAGCCAGAGCTGTCGAGTGGAGGGTCTCGAGGCCTTGCTATTCAACTTGGCCATCAGACAACAACAGGGGCTTTTTTCATCAGACTATGGAGCCCAGAGGAAATGCCACAGGATATTAAACATGTCAACACCATGCTTTTCAAGAAGAAATGTGAGAAGCTGGCTTTGGTCACCAAGATGGCCACATTCTATCAATGAGTCAAAGATGGCCAGGTTCCCTTAGGTTAGTACCCTGCTACTTAGCCAGACAGCAATGTGGAAAGCACAGGATGTAAACTATGTTAGACAAAAGAAATAGAGACTTTAGAGTACACTGTAAAATTATCCACATTTTGGTCTTAGGGTAAAACCACCTTAGAGTTAGCTGTAAAATGTTTGATTTTGTTTAAGGTGTTTGAGAGGCTGGGGTGGGTGGATGGAGAGTTAAAGTTACATGGGGTTAAGTTTGGGTTTGTGATGCTAAATTTTACCTCAGAAAGAAGTATGCTTTCTCAAAGTCAGTTTTATGATTTGCAAGTAAAAGGAGTCAGGTCTCCTAAAAAAGAAGGAAAGGCCAAAGAGGTAGAAAAGTGCAAAGATCCGGAAGGGAAAGCAGACACTCAGATTCACATTAAGCCTGACTGTTCTGTTTCTAATATTTTAAAGTTTTTTACTATGAACTGTAACACACATTCATAAAAATATATAGAAAAATGTATAACTCAATGATTTGGCAAAAGAATCACGTTAACCATGACCTAAGTTGATAAATGATATTGCCAACTCCCCAGGAACCCTCCATACACCTTCCCAGCCATCACCCCTGTGTACCCACAGGGGTAACCACCGTCCGGTCTTTTGTGGTAATCACTTCCTTGCATTCCTTTACAGTTTTGACACCCATGCCTGCATCATTAAGTATTATAATTTCAGCTGCTTTTCTTTTTTTAAAATAAATTTATTTATTTTTGGCTGTGTTGGGTCTTCACTGCTGCACGGGCTTTCTCTAGTTGCAGTGAGCAGGGGCTACTCTTCATTGAGGTGTGTGGGCTTCTCACTGCGGTGATTTCTCTTGTTGCGGGGCATGAGCTCTAGGCACACAGGCTTCAGTAGTTGGGGCATGCGGGCTCAGTAGTTGTGGCTCGCAGGCTTAGTTGCTCCACGGCATGTGGGATCTTCCTGGACCAGGGCTCAAACCCATGTCCCCTGTATTGGCAGGCAGATTCTTAACCACTGTGCCACCAGGTAAGTCCTCAGATGCTTTTTGAACTTTATATTATGTACATGGAAACATGCAGCATGCATTTTTTCCATGTCTGGCTTCCTTTGCTCAACATGTTTTAGAGATTCGCTCATGTTGTTGCTGTGGTGCAGCTGTAATAAATTCTTTTTCATTGATGCGTACTATTCCATTGCATGGCTACCCCCCCATGGGTGTATACCTTTTACTGTTGGTGGATATTTGGAGGCTATTATGGATAATGCTGCTATAAACATTCTTGAATGAGAGTTCTGGTGCACGTGTGTATGCACTTGTATTGTGCATGTGCGGAATAGGAGGAAACTTGTTGGATCCTAGCATATGTATGTCTTCAGTTAGCAGACACTGCTCAACTGTTTTCCAGAATATTTGTATCAATTTATACTCTTATCAGCAATGTTTAAGAGCATCTGTTACTCCACACCCTCACCAACACTAGGTATGCGCAGTCATTTCAGTATTAGCCATTCTGTTGGGTATGTGGTCATCTCATTGTGACTTCAATTTGCATTTGATCACTGAGTCTCTGATGACTGAGTCTGAGCATATTTCTGGAATTTATTGGCCATTTGGTTATCCTCATTTGTGAAATACTCAGTTTTTTTAGTTGGGTTGGTTTTTTTCTTATTATGGTTTTTATTTATTTATTTTTAATATTCTGAGTACACATCCTTTCCAGTTATATGTATTGCAAATATCTACTCCCACCTTTTAGCTTCGATTCCCCTTGTCATGTCTTTTGATGAACAGAAGCTCCTAATTTTAACGTAGTTCAATATATTTTTTAATGTGCTTTTTTTTTCTCATTAACAAAATCTTTAGCTCCCCCAATGTCATGAAAATATTCTCCTATATTATCTTCTAGAAGCACTATTGTTTCACATTTAGGTCTACTCACTTACAATTGATTTTTAATGTATGGTGTGAGGTAGGAGGGTCAAGAGTAACTTTTTTCTATATAGATATCTAAATACCTGGCGCCATTCATTGAAAAGATTATCTTTTCTCCACTCTTTTGCAATGCCACCTTTGTCATAAATCAAGTGTCTGTATACGTATATTTCTGGACTCTGTGTTCTGCTTCATTGGTCTATTTGTCCTTGCACCAATATTCCACTGTCTTAATTACTGTTGCTTTATAATAAATCAATATCTGGTACTGTAAGTCTTCAACTTCGTTCTTCAAGATTGTTTTGGCATTCTCAGTGCTTGACTTTCCATATACATTTTAAAATTAAAATTTTATTTTCTACCAAAAAATCTATGGGAATTTTGATTAAGACTATTTTCAAAATCTATAGATCAATTTGGGGAGAAACAACATCTTTACTATATTGAGTTTTCTAATACATGAACATAGTATCTCCTACCACTTATTTAGTTAGGACTTTTAAAATTTCTCTGAAAATGTTTAGTTTTCTGTTGAGGTATTTCCCATCTTTAAAAAGATTAATTCCTAAGTATTTGATTTTATGCTACTACAAATGGTATCATTGTTTTTTCTTTTCAAAATCCCCGAAGGTTGTGTATATGTGTAAATTGAGAAGTTGAGTTTTAAATCTATATGGAAATTCTGAATTTGAGAATAATTTTCATCAATTCTGAAGAATTTTCATTTATAAACTCTTCAAATGCCTCTTTTCCATTCTCTTTAATATTCTTCTGAAATTTTGATTAGAAACATCCTTCTGGAAATCTGTTCTCCATGTGTCCTAAATTCTCTTTTATTTTTCTCCCTTCTGATATGAATGTGCTGCATTATGTCCAGAGCTATCCTTTTCTTCACAAATTCTCTTCAGCTCTGTCTGATCTGCCATTTTAACTCAGTGGTTCTCAAAAGAGGGTGATTTTATCCTCCAGGAGACGCTTAGCAGTGTGTGGAAACATTTTTGGTTGTCACAACTGGGAGGGGCATACTACTGGCATCTAGAGGATAGATGCCAAAGATGCTAGTCAGCATTCTACAATGCACAGGACAGCCTCCTACAAGAAAGAATTATCCAGCCTAAATGTTGAAAACATCAGGTTGAGAAACCCTGGTTTAACCTATCTACTGAATTTCTAATTTCAATTATCATAGTTTTCATTTCCCAAAGTTTAATATGGTTCTTCTTAAATCTTTCTGAAACTTTCTGATAGTCTTCTGAGTTCAAATTTGATTTCCCCTTTTATTTCTTTAAACATAAAAGAATGTACTTTTTGTATATTCTGTAATTCTGACATCTGTGGTCTTTCTCAATCTTATTCTGTTGCTGTTTCAACTGATTCTTACCCATGGTGCATTTCTGATTATTTTTCTTCCAGTTTTATTGAGATATAATTGACATACAGCACTGTATAAGTTTAAGGTGTACAGCACAATGATCTGACTTACATACATCATGAAATGATTACCACAATAAGTTTAGTAAGCATCTATCATCTCATATAGATACAAAATTAAATAGAAAAAAATTTTTCCTTGTGATAAGAACTTCTAGGATTTACTATCTTAACCACTTTCATATATAACATATAGCAGTGTTAATATTTATCATTTTGTACATTACATCCCTAGTACTTATCTTTTTTAAAAAATTTATTTATTATTTTTGGCTGCATTGGGTCTTCGTTGCTGCATGCAGGCTTCTCATTGCGGTGGCTTCTCTTGTTGTGGAGCATGGGCTCTAGGAGTGCAGGCTTCAGTAGTTGTGGCACATGGGCTCAGCAGTTGTGGCTCACAGGCTCTAGAGCGTAGGCTCAGTAGTTGTGGTGCATGGGCTTAGTTGCTCTGCGGCATGTGGGATCTTCCAGGATCAGGGCTCAAACCTGAGTCCCCTGCATTGGCAGGCAGATTCTTAACCACTGTGCCACCAGGGAAGCCCCTAGTACTTATCTTATAACTGGAAGTTTGTACCTTTCGACTGGCTGCATCCAGTTCCCCCTCCCCCCACCACCCATCACTGGTAACCACAGTCTGATCTCTTTTTCTGTAAGTTTGTTTGTTTTTGAAGTATAATTGACTACAACACTGTTAATTCCCATTACACAACGTAGTGATTCATTATTTCTATACATTTCAAAACGATCACCATGATAGGTCTAGTTATGTCACCAAAGATATTACATAGTTACTGACTACCTCCCCACTTATTTCACTTAGCATAATACCCTCTAAGTCCATCCATGAAATGGTAAGATTTCCTTCTTTTTTATGGCTAAGTCATATTCCATTATATATTTATACCACATCTTCTTTATTCATTCATCTATTGATGGGCACTAGGTTGCTTCCATATCTTGGTTATTGTAAATAATGCTGCAATGAGCATAGGGGTGCATATATCTTTTCAAATTAGTGTTTTCATTTTCTTCAAATACCAGGAGTGGAATTGCTGGATCATATGGTAGTTCTATTTCTGTTTTTTTGAGGAAACTCCATACTATTTTCCATAGTGGCTGCACCAATTTACATTCCCAGCAACAGCCTACAAGGGTTCCCTTCTCGCCACACTGTCGCCAACATGTGTTATTTGTGGTCTTTTTGATGATAGCCATTCTGACAGTTGTGAGGCGATATCTCACCGTGATTTTGATTTGCATTTCCGTGGTTAGTATGTTGAGCATCTTTTCATGTACCTCTCTTCTCTGGAAAAATGTCTAGTCAGATCCTCTGCCTATTTTTTTCTATAAATTTATTTATTATTTATTTTTAGCTGCATTGGGTCTTCATTGCTGCATGTGGGCTTTCTCTGGTTGCGGTGAGCGGGGGCTACTCTTCGTTGCAGTGTGCGAGCTTCTCATTGCGGTGGTTTCTCCTGCTGCAGAGCATGGGCTCTAGGCATGCGGGCTTCAGTAGTTGTGGCACGCGGGCTTAGCTGCTCTGAGGCATGTGGGATATTCCTGGACCAGGGCTCGAACCCGTGTCCCCTACATTGGCAGGAGGATTCGCCACCAGGGAAGTCCCCCTCTGCCCATTTTTAAATTGGGATTTATTTTTATGTTGAATTATATGAGTTCTTTATACATTTTGGATATTAATCCCTTATTGGATATCATTTACATATTTGCATTTCTTATGTTTTATTGTGAATACTTATTCCTTAGAACCTTACTGGAATAATGCATTGAGGTCTGTGTTCAAAATGCATGCCTCCAAAGAGGTTTATTTTATCACAAATATCTGGTGGCACATCAATCTGGGTGGGCCAGATATAATTTTTGTCTTTAGGCCCACACAGGGAGTATGAATTCCAATATTAAGCAGCCTTGCTGTTAGGAATTATCAGAGAATTTTCAGAGAAGAGATTTTTCATTTTTTTCCCCCCTTAACCCAGAGCCGAGTCTGAGACAGAGAAATATTCCATCAATGTCCCTCTATGGGGTGAGTTTTTGTTGTAACTGTTGTTACACTTTTCATGGAGGATGGTCCCGGATACAGAGGATCCCTGAGCCAATCTTCTTACTCAAATGGATCCTAGGTTTTGTCCCATGTCTCCAAGCATGCTCAGCCCATTAATACCTAAGTTTACCCCCCAGGAATTAGTAGATGCTTTCAGAGCACACAGCCCCTTTAGCATTTATTTACTTCTCTTGATTCATGCTTTATGACCACCAAGAATTTCCTTATTTCCCCACCAATTCAGCCACCCCTTTAAAAGGAATTTTTAAATAAATGTTTTATCCAGTATATTCAGTTCTTTTAAGTATGGGTTTCTCTGGATGTCTAATCATATTGTTGGCAATTAACGTTGATATTTATTTTACTATATTTTGTTCCAAATGTACATTACTTAATAGCTGTAGTAATTAATAATACTAGATAATTATTAATACTAGTAATACTAAATAATTATTCATAATAGAAGTAACAATACTTTATATATATAGAGAGAGAGACCTTTAGCATTCAGTGCTTTTCTTTTCATTTAATCCTTACCATCAGTCTGTTACGAAGCAATACAGGAATTATTTTCATTTTCTAAAGCTTAATTATGTTCAGCAATCCCCAAACACAGGCAAGTATCAGAATCATCTTTGGAGCGTTAAAAAAACACATTTGCTCAGGGCTAGGGGATCTAAATCTCCTAGGTTTGAATCTAGGATTTTTTTGTTTCCTGTGTTTTGGTTTTTGTAAAATTCTTCAGGTGGTTCTGATTCACAGCCCTGGTTAAAAATTCACCATGCTTAAAAAAATCCACTAGACAACTCACTGAACACAGCTAGGGCTTGAATCCAAGAATTCTGCCTCTAATTAATTACTCCCCCCTCCCCTCTCTGAACTGATTTTGAAACTAATTAACATACTGATGATGCTGGATTCAGACAGATGGAAATTAAAATGTCAGTTTTATTATTTTGATGTGTTATCACATTTGGGCCTCCTGATACTTCTCCTGAAGTTTAGTTCTTGGATTGATCCATAAAGGAAGAGTTTGGGACTACAGAGCAGATACATTCCTCAACCCAGAATTACTGCCCCATTAAGGAGACTAAGAGGGGGGCTAACTCTCAGACAAGGCTGGGCCTTGACTTTTTGTGCTTCCATTGAGAGCAGGGGTGGGAAGAGAATGCGACCTCTCTTTTGGCAGGAAAGTGAGAAGGGGAACGGGGGAGGGAGGGAGGGGCAAGGAGAAGAGAGGAAGAGAGGGAGGGCCGAACTTGTCTAGTTCCTTAAGTCACTCCTGCACTGGAGTAAACACAGAGTAGAGATGCTAAATTATTCCTCCTGTTCTTCTCCTTCCTAGAATGTGGAAGGAAATTCTGTTTCTTTTAAGGAAAATTAATGACTGGCGAATAGGTGTTCCTTTCAACACCTCCTATGCCTGACACTATTTTCCTATCAGTACCTCCCTTAAAACCAGTCAAGAGGTGCCTCTGCCTTGACCTTTCACTTTGACAGGTCCCTCTCTGTCCCTCTACAGACACCCCTCACTCATGGGACCAAGAGAAAGGGACATGCCTACCTAAAGCCTGTACTACCCCCACCTTCTAGGCCATGCTTAGGTAACTGAGACCCCAGAATCCCCTGCCCAAACACCCAAAGCCTGCATCACAGAGCTGCGTAGACCTCTTTCCCAGGCCTATATTCCCAAGGGTAGAGTGGCCTCTGGTCTTGCACCCCTAGGTCTGAGGGGTAGCATTATAACTGTTTGTGGGGGGTATGACAGACCTGAGACGTGTGCTGAGGTGTGCACACTGGTACACAAGAGGCCCCAGAAGACTAGGGTGCACTGAAGGAGGGCCGACTATCCCTGCACCACCCTCTTCTGGTCTGGAATTCTGAGGTTTTGAATATTCTAAGTTAAAATATGACCCACCATTGTAAGTCAACTATCATTCAATTTTTAAAACTGCCCTTCCAGAATTAATATTGTTAAAATGACCATACCACCTAAGGCAATCTACAGATTCAATACAATCCCTATCAAATTACCAGTGGCATTTTTCACAACCAGAACAAAAAATCTTAAAAAATTTGTATGGAAACACAAAAGACCCCAAATAGCCAAAACAATCTTGGGAAAGAAGAACAGAGCTGGAGGAATCACAATCCTTGGCTTCAGACTACACTACAAAGCTACAGTAAGCCAAACAGTATAGTATTGGCACAAAAACAGAAACAGAGATCAATGGAAGGGAACAGAAAGCCCAGAAATAAACCCACGCACTTATGGTCAATTAATCTACGACAAAGGAGGCAAGAATATACAATGGAGAAAAGGCAGTCTCTTCAATAAGTGGTGGTGGGAAAACTGGGCAGTTATATTTATAAGAATGAAATTAGAACATTCTCTAGCACCACATACAAAAATAAACTCAAAATGGATTAAAGACCTAAATGAAAGACCAGATACTATAAAGCTACTAAAGGAATACATAGGCAGAACACTCTTTGACATAACCTAGAGCAATATATTTTTGGATCCATCTCCTACAGCAAAGGAAACAAAAGCAAAAATAAACAAATGGGACCTAGTTAAACTTAAAAGCTTTGCACAGCAAAGGAAACAACTGAAAAAACAAAAAGACACCTATTGAATGGGAGAAGATATTTGCAAATGATATGACCAGTAAGGGGTTAATATCCAACATATATAAATAGTCCATACAACTGAACATCAAAAAAACAAACAACCTGATTAAAAAATGGGCAGAAGAACTGAATAGACATTTTTCCAAACAGGACATGCAGATGGCCAACAGCTCATCAGATGTTGAGCACATGAAAAGATACTCAACATCACTAATCATCAGGGAAATGCAAACCAAAACCACAATGAGATATCACCTCACACCTGTCAGAATGGCTATCATCAAAAAAAACACAAATAACAAATGTTGGTGAAGATGTGGAGAAAAGGGAAACCTGTACCCTGTTGGTGGGAATGTAAATTGGTGCAGCCACTGTGGAAGACTGTATGGAGCTTCCTCAAAAAACTAAAAATAGAGCTACCATGTGACCCAGCAATTCCACTCCTGGGTATATACCTGAAAAAAACAAAAACACTAATTTGAAAAGATACATGCACCCCAATGTTCATAGTAGCATTATTTACAATAGCCAAGGTATGGAAACAAGCCAAGTGTCCATCAGCAGAAAAATGGATAAAGAAGACATGGTATATATATACAATGGTACACTACTCAGCCATAAGAAAGAATGAAATTTTGTCATTTGCAACAACATGGATGGACGTGGAGGGCATTATGCTAAGTGAAATAAGTCAGAGAAAGACAAATACTGTATGATATCCACTTATATGTGGAACCTAAAAAATACAATAAACTAGTGAATAAAACAAAAAAGAAGGAGACTCACAGATATATCAATAGAAAACAAACTACGGGTGACCAGTGGGGAGACTGAAGTGGGGAGGGGCAATATAGGGGTAGGGGAAAAAAAGGAGTTATTATGGGATTGTATGAAATCATGTGTGTGAAACATTTGGAAACTGTAAAGCACTATAGAATTTAAACAATCTTTCATTCAATAAAAATTTTTAATAATAAATAAAAAAAATTTTTAAATGCCCTTCCAAGTCAGAATGAAGGAATATTTGTCAAGATCAAAAAACAAAACAAATTTTATTTAACAGTTTCTTAGCTTGGTTTATAACTTTTAAATAATTTAGACATATGGTATGTGGGCCTCCATTTGTACTCTGGCTCAAAGCCCCACCATATTAAAGGCAGGCCTACTTCCATGTGCTTAATTATAAACTTAATTAATTAAAAAAAATTTTAAAGCCTATCTCTCTCTCTCTCTCTCTCAGATGTGTATGTGCACATTCATAGGAAACAGTCTAGAAGAATATGCAGAAAAATGTTAATATGGTTATCTAGTATGGGGGTGTGATTTTGGGTGATTTAGTGTTTTACTTCTAGCTTGTTAACTTTTTGACAATGAACGTGGAAGGAACACGTGTGTAATTTATTAAAGTAGGAAGGTGAACATTAATCAGGGCATGCCTACCCACCCCCTCAAAATAAATAACCTTGTTTCCTACTGGTTATGATCAAGGGCACCAACTGCGCATATGAAGCACACTCTAGCTCTGCTACTGCTACATATTTTTTTTGTGAAAAAGAACTGTTGGGGCATAAACAGGTTTTCTGGCCAGACGGCTGTAAAAATACCAAGACAGCTTTTATCAACCCTGGCACCAGACATCTTATAGGCCAAACTGATTTCAGTAAGTAGAGTGATAAAGGGCACACAGAAGACTGGAAACAATTCTGCAGCATTGTTTCTCAAGCTCTAGGGTCATGACCCCACAGGGATTACAGAAATTGGAGCCAAGTTGCTGGATGCCCCCATCCAGGGACTCCACCAGTCCCTGGGACCCAAAAGACCATCCACAATGCCCCTTTCTCTTGATCATAACAAGAACTAATTGTGCTCAGTTGCTCACAAAACACTTTGCACACATCATCTGATATGACCCCTATAGCAATTCTGTCTGGTCTGTAGGCTATTTGCATTTTATAGTTGAGAAAATTGAGACCCAAAGAGGCTCAGATGCTCAGGTGTGGTCACAGCTAGGAAGTGGTGAAGCTGGGACTTAAATCTAGGTCTTCTAACCCTGAGTTTATCCTAGGCAGTCAATTCCCCATTTCACCATTTGTTCTGCCTACTCTCCCTCATCACGGTTACTCTTTCCTTTTCCTAGCACCAACCCAAGAAATCCTGATGATAGGAACTTGGTTTTGTTTCTCCTTGACTTTATAAAAATCTATCACAGTCTTTCCTTCTTCCCTTCCCCTATCTGCACTTGTAGCCCAGAAACGTGGAAAGTTTGCAACAGAATGAAAATGCTGAGAATCACAACACTTTGGCATCATGGTCCAGCAGCACTAAATGTCATTAAGCTCCCAATGGAGAACAGAAAAGGTTGTATCAATGCTTATTACCAAGTGGTTTCTAAGACACTCTTATTTGTATTTCTATTAAATTTTACTTTCAAAGCACTTCCACATGCATCTTCCCAATTGATCTTGTGATAACATCTCTGTCATATGGATCACTGACAGTTTACAGAGAGGCTAAGGACTTCCTCAAGTCCCATGGTAATAGAGTCTTCAAGAAGCATTTCTCTGTCTGTGAGCAGCTTTGTGTAATAATATCTGTATGCCTATAGATGCTCATGTTCATTTGAGCCCTCAGTCTGGAAAAAGTTAGCAATGCATGGGTCAGCTCCTTAACAACATTAACATGATTTACCTCCCCCCACCCCTTTCTGGCAACACCACAAAAGATTCAAAAATGGCTGATACTTACCGTTCAGAGGACCACTTTCATAATAGCAGCTTTCTGCCTCACAGTACTTGGCGGGAGTCCCTCTTCATAAATCACAATGTTGGCACACGGCCAAGAGATGGTGTGGTTGACTCACAGGTCACTGTGTTTATAAAAAGTCAGAATAATAAAAAGGAAGGCAGATCTGACATCACTGGCAAGAGAAAAATTTTAGTGTTGTGCAAAGCGAACTAATTACAGCTAGCTCTGAACACTGCAGGAGGAGTGAAGACCTTGTTGGACAAATCCAATCCCGAAAAGGTCCACATAGAAAGTCCAACCACTCTACTAAGAGTTTGCAAATCTCCTCAAAATTGACATTAACTTGTTATTTATCCTAAAGTCAAAGGGAAAGACAAAATCTACTCAAGCGAACTCTTTATTAACCACTTTATTAACCACGGTGAAAGAGAAGGCACTTTATAATAAAGTAATGAGAACACACACACAAATGCACACAAAATTGGTTTCTAAATTGGCTTTGCTGTGAGCTGCATATCCTGAGTAAAAAGTACCTCTTTGTCCACTAAGCTACTGCAATTTTAAAAAATAAGAAAAGAAAAAATTTCAAGATAAGCTCAGCTTTTATAGTCCACTTGGTGAAAACCTAATGCAGCTACAATTATTATTAGGCCTTGGTCTGTGAAAGACTCTCTAAGAGTTAAAAGCAAGCCAGCACTACCTTTAGCCCATAAAGGATTACTCTTTTATTAGTATAGTCTTGGGATTAGTGGAAATGTCTATCTAATGAATGCAGCTACTATATTTGAGCACATGCCTGAATAAGCTGCTTGTTGATTGAAACCTATCTATTTATAAGCACTTCTGCACGTTGTGAAAAATCCATCTGTATCACCACAGCATGGCGCCCACCATTTCAATAAAGGCTCTTTGCCATTTCACTATAGAGCCTGCTGAATGAACGGGCAGAAAGGAAGTGTGTTGCACCCACTTAACAGGTTTTATTCCTCACTCTTGGCAAATAGAGTTACCTTATCTAAACACCAACTTAGATGAATGTGAATGTTATACAAACAGAAAAAGGAAAAAAGAATACTTTTCATCAGACTCACCTAGGGTTTTAACCTAGTAGACTTACCATAATTTGGATAAATGGTCACAAATAGCCCAAACTTGGCCATACCTCTGCTTATGTCACAATCTTTGAATGTAGTCTGGAAAGTAGGTGAATTTACTACGCATACTTGATACCATTTCTTCACATTTCTGCTTATGAAAGCACACTAATAGATGTCCAACAGAAACAAGTACAGCATGAAGAGAACAGCCTTGATACAACATTAAATAAGTCGGGGACTTCCCTCATGGTCCAGTGGTTAAGATTCTGCCTTCCAATGCAGGGAGTGCAGGTTCGATCTCTGGTCGGGGAGCTAAGATCCCACATGCCTCGGGGCCAAAAAACCAAAACATAAAACAGAAGCAATACTGTAACAAATTCAATAAAGACTTTAAAAATGGTCCACAAACACAAAAAGAAATCTAAAAAAAACACACCAAAATTAAGTAAGTCAGTGCTTTCAATGTTTGGGGTCCTCATTACTGTACTGAGGCTTCATCTGAGGTAAGGCCAAGCTGTCCACCCCTACATGGGAACCTCAAAGTCCACTCTGGGATTCTGCAGTTCTGAACCTTACCACTCTACTCACGACCCCTCAACACACCCCCCATGGCGCTGCTTCCCAGACTCAGTATCAACTCTCCAAGCTTCCTGAGTTTTGGGTTTGGGTGTAGGGAAGTGATTTCTTATTCCATTTGGGTTTATTTTAACTCCTTTGCAGTTAGGGTCCCCATTTACTATGTTGCTTCTTTGGAAAAAGGCCAACAAAGAATTTACTAAAATAAAGATCAAATAATCCTAAATAATCTTAACAGACCACAGGCAATTGTTAACTGAGATCTCACAGAATTTCTCTCCTTGAAAAACTTTATGAACAATGAAAGGCAATCTTTCCAGGTATCCCATTGTTGGAAAGAGAAGACTGAAATCAGCTGACCATTGGAAGTTCTTTCTAGCCCCAACATAGCAAGTACAAAGAATGCAGGTTTCAGCAGTCTTCGAATTCCGGCTATTTCTTTCTTTAGTTTACTGGTGATGTCACAAACCTATCTAGTACATAGTGAGTACTCAGTAAGTATTATTATTTATGCTGTGGGAACTAAATAAAGATTAAAGGATAACATCTTTGTATTTTTCTAGTTGATAAGACAAAAAAGTAATTCTGAAAACCAATGTATTAATATTAAAAAACCAAAGTTGAAATCTATAAAAGATAAGGCATTTGGAAATAGCAAGTATATAAATCATAACATAGCAATACAAAGCATCAAAGACCCTATTGGAAATGATATACAGCTGTTTAAACAGATACTCTGTTACTGACTCTGCACCTGGGTGAAAGTGCTATAAGAGATATTAAGAACTTGATAGGAGGTACTATTATCACGACACTCTCTACAGATGAAAAAATCAAGTACCAGAGCGTTAAGTATTAAGTGTTAGGAGGTGGTACAGATGAGGTTTTGCTAAAACCCAAGTTTTTCCTACTTTACCATAGTACTTACCCCCGACATTTTCTTCAATTATGTTAAACATTCACTTAACATTCACTCGCCTAGTAAGACTATTAAACATAACTAATAGGTCTATATCTTTAAAAGAAGATATCTAATAACTCTTTTGTGAGATCATCCCAAGAAAAAAGAGGTGTAGGGCAGCTTCCTGGAGACTTTGGTCCACTATAGCATTTGAAAATAGGACTGGAAGGTAATAATCCTTTTAGGACTTGGTTTGTGGCAGTTCACACTCCCCAGTGCCTTTCTACTTTGAACCCAAAGGAAAACAAATTGAGAACTAAAAACTTCTAAAACCTGGAAATTCTTCTTCAATCTTCTACTCGATTCCTGAAATCTTTACCCTTTTCAGTATTTATCTGTTTTCTATTGGGGTTCACAGCTAGGTACCAATAAAGAGGTTTTAATCTTAAAACCTCGTTCCCTCCATCCAACCATCCACCCACCCACCTATTCCCCAATGGCTTCCATAAAAGATTCAAGTGGACATTAATGTTAATTCATGCTACTACGTCATTTTACTGGTCTTTCTCATAGTTACTGCATCTCCTGTAAGAGAAACTGCTTTGAGACATACATCAGCTTTTTTTTTAGGCTAGTATGATACTAGAAAAGACAAGCAGGTGGTTAAGTAAAAGAAGCACTGCTAAGCATTCATAACCAAAATTCACTGATGAAAGTTTTTAAAAACTTTTTTTTTAATGGTCAGAATACTTACATTTGTGGATTACATATTTTTAAATCTCCAAAGGCAGTAGAAACTCACAAAGCAGCAAGGGATAGAAATTATTCACATTTTATAAATAAGAACATGGAAAACAGCAAGGGTCAAATGACTTATGCATGGGACCCAATATTCAGCAACCCAAGCCAGGACTTCAAATTCCTTACTATGACTTTTGTAGTGAGATTATTAAGCTCAGCTGCTGCCTTCAATATTTGTTTCCATAGACATTACTAAGAAAACATTTTACTTTGGCATTTTTGTAATATGGCACCATTTATAGCTGTCTTCACTCATAATAACCTTATTAAATAACCATCTTTAGGGCTGGCAGTATACACAATGAGGGTCAGCCTGGTTACTAGTGGCTAATGGCTGAGTCAAAATTTGACTTATGTCATTTTTTTCTTGCATTTTCCCTGATTTAGAAGTTAAACCATACCCACATTTCTAACTTAGCCAAGCCCGTATCTTTTGGACCCAAATACAAAATCTCAAGAAGCGTAAAGGTTTCCATCACCAAAAGTACTCTTTTATCACTTTTGGATAACACATCAGCCAATCTAATGATTCCACAAACTTGTAGCGTGTGATTTCTTTTTTTCCTGTTTAGACTTTTTCCAAAGAATGATCTAATTCATTTTAGGCTGTGACAGAATAAACCCTATGCTTAAAAAGAAAACTACATTTTTTTTGCTCTTTGTGCTGAAATACCTGAAGGATAATAAAAATAGTGAATTCAACTGTAATTAAGCCTAAAGAAAGAAGGAAGGAACATTTTATTTAATGTATTTCAGAAAGTTCAAACATTTGGAAAGATTACAAAAGCAAGAATGTTACCCATACAAGAGAAATTTATTAAAAAAAATTAGTATCTTGTGGTTTAGATACACAGGTATAAGAGAAATTCCAGAAGGTGAAGCACCTTTTCCAGAAGCTGTTCTGAGGATGGTCAATACTGATTTCGAAATTGGTTGCTTAGGTCTTGAAGCTCTGTTACTAAGGTGTCCATTGCTGCTGTTTCATTAGCTAACTCCCTGGAAATTTCTCCACTTATCACATCTGTAAAAAGTTGCTGCAACACAAAGAACAAGGCAGAACTATCAAAACAATGAAAATCTCTTTAAAATAATATAGATAGAGTACAGAATTAAAATTCCCTTTGCTTAATAATACATTATAGTAGCAACAGTAGTATTTGTTCTATTTGCCATCCTGAAATATACAAGTTGCAACAATTAAAGGATGAATCAAACAATATGCCTAAACTTGTAAATTCAAATCAGCTCTGCTCTTCAAAATGGTTGCCTTGAATATTGATTATATTATTCATTTCAATGTCATAAGATGGTTTTTGGATAAAGAGACATCATTCATCCAAACAAAAGAAATCTATTCTTTGTGTATACAAGCAAAACAAATGTATTTTATATTCAAGTTCATATAAATCATACTTTTATGCTAATTATTTGAAAATTAATATGTCTTAGGACTCAGAGGCCACAAAGATCATCAAAATTTGGTGACAGCAAAAAAGCCCAGCAAAATAAAAGTGCCCCCCTTCGGTAAAAGGAATTGCCTTGGGAGGCATATTGCAACATACTCCAATAATGCCACCATGGCTGAAACATTCTGGAATGCCTCTCTAGGAGCTGCCTGCTGAGCCGGTATAGGCACCCAAGAAAATCAGCTTCAGGATTTTATGATTGTGTGTGCGTGTGTGTGTGTGTGTGTGTGTGCGCACGCACATGTGTTTTAATCAGAAATGTAATTTACTCAGCTTACCATAAATCTTTTTCATCACAACTGACTAGATGATTTGTTTACAAAAATCAAATTTACCATTACAATATAACTATTTACTACCACCATAGATGATAGCAATTGTTCTGACAGCTATTTTAAAAAGGGAATTCTGAAGATGTTCTGAGTGATGGCATCATCACTACAATAAGCTTAGAGTTTCTCATAGTGATTTATGGAGCAAAGAACATTCACTTGAATGCAGAACTTCAAAAATGCTTTGCAAAGCTTTGCCACATTACTGTGTAGTCACACCTTGTACAGCATTTCACAACAGACTGACATACCAACCACTGCGATGTGATCAGTAGAGAAAACACCTTTGAGGAAAGTAACTTGGACTCACATAGCATATTTGTTTTTACTAAGAATTACAGTACTTGCAAATCATCATAAATCTGCACCACTGGGACTTCCCTGGTGGCGCAGCGGTTAAGAATCCACCTGACAATGCAGGGGACACAGGTTCGATCCCTGGTCTGGGAAGATCCCACATGCCGCGGAGCAATTAAGCCCATGAGCCACAACTACTGAGCCTGTGCTCTAGGGCCCACAAGCCACAACTACTGAAGCCCGCGTGCCTAGAGCCCGTGTTCCACAATAAGAAGCCCGTGCATCGCAACGAAGACTAGCCCCCGCTCGCTGCAACTAGAGAAAGCCCACACACAGCAACAAAGACCCAATGCAGCCAAAAGTAAATTAACTAATTAAAAAATAGTGTGCATCACTTCCCTATAAAGTAAGGAGAAAGCAGAAAGAAACTGAGGCTTAGAAAGAATGAATAATTTGCTGAGGATCCCATGGAGTGTAGTGGTAAATCTGTTCTGTCTCCAGGCTCTCCAGCGTTTTCACCAACCGCCCTCACGACCCCCTGCAGCAAACCTGTACAAGGACAGGGTGCTGAGGGCCGAGGAGTTACTGTGTCCTGGCCAAGCATGGACTTCATGACTTTAGGTGAATCTCTAGGTTCTACCTAGGAGTTTAATTCCATGAAGTCCCAGGCCTGGCAAGAAAAGACCAGAGATTCATGCAAACCAAGCCTGCTATTTAACACAGTTATCGTCATTCATTTTCACTTTTCTAAAAAATTTTATTTATTTATTATTTTGGCTGTGTTGGGTCTTCGTTTCCGTGCGAGGGCTTTCTCCAGTTGTGGCGAGCGGGGGCCACTCTTCATCGCAATGCGCAGGCCTCTCACTGTCGCGGCCTCTCTTGTTGCGGAGCACAAGCTCCAGACGCGCAGGCTCAGTAGCTGTGGCTCACGGGCCTAGCTGCTCCGTGGCATGTGGGATCCTCCCAGACCAGGGCTCGAACCCGTGTCCCCTGCATTGGCAGGCAGATTCTCAACCACTGAGCCACCAGGGAAGCCCCATTTTCACTTTTTAAAGTGTTCTGCAAAAGTGTTCTTTTGGAAGGCAATTCTGCTTAGCAAACCCAATTTGTTGAAAAAGTAGAAAAGGCATATGATTTACTACAAAATCAGAGACTCCCAAATATTATATGCAAAAAGGTGCTTTCAAAGGAGATGTTGGGAAGCAATTTTTCCCATTTTCGGATAATCCAGTTGTGATCTAATGAGAACAAAATCTAAATACAGATGATGTTCTAAGGTCTCATTTTCAATGTTTGGAGTTCCACAATATGAACGGATGGGTAGTACAGACAAGACTATTTAAGTCATATAAGTATAGGTTTATGTAAAGTTAATACATTATAAGAAAAAGTTTTGCACAGAATAGGGAAATCTGTAGAGTACATCCTGAAGAAATAAACAATCATGGGTAGGTTAGTGATCTCACCAAAACTAGGAAAATTAGCTCCCAATTTGGGAAGGAGAGTCACAGAAAAAGTCTGCTACCTTGACTTTCTTTGAGAGAGCTCTTGCAGTTTTCTGAGAGACTCATAATCGGAAGTTGTTTGAAGTTTCCTGTTGGGAGGAAATACAGTTTCCCCAGGTAGATTACAGAAACCTGGTTCCAGCATGCAGACTAATAAGGACAGAAAAGTGAGTTAATAATCTAATGAGGCAAAAATGATGCTCTGATCTGAAAAGATCATCAATTAATAAAAAGCATAGTCTGGAAAGGTTTTTACACGTGTCCAGAAGTGACCTTCACTTGCCATGGACTTGCTCTCAGAAGTGAAGTAAAATTAGTTTGCAACCCAGGATTAAATAGTGAAGGCAAGGAAAGATTAGGAAAAAAAGTGCTAAAGTGTGTTAGAAGTTATATTCCTTTAAATTTTGTTCCTGAGGTGTACTCCAAACCTGGCTGCATGTTAGAATTACCTGGGAAATTTAACACAAATTTCCCAGGCTCTGTCCCAGACCCGATCTGTCACAGGTAGAGATGTGGAGTCCAATCTTCAAAAAACCTTCCTCCATAATTCTCGGGTGTCCCCATCCTAGCACTGGTTCATAGGTTGGTATTTGTAATCTGATAGCGTATGTTTTAGTTGTCAGGCTTGAGTCAACCTATCTACCTTAATATTTGTGTCAAATCCATATATCACCTACTTAATATTCGTCTCTAAATCAATTTTTTATTTAAATAAATGTATTTTAAAGGAAACATTAGAACACTACTGTAAATAGAAAATAAGCAATACTATTCATGAAATTGTAGGTTTGATATGCTAGTTATACTTTTTCTAACATGCACTGAAATAAATACATATTAAAATAAAATGTTTACCCAAGTGCTACTAGTAGTATATATGCCACACTTTGGGAAAAAGTGATAGTAAGTAGTAGAGCAGTGTTTTAATTTGACTTAAAGAAAGCATCAAGAGCTGGATTATAAATATTAATTTCAAAGACTCCTAAGTTACCCATGTGTAGGGTGATTTAGCCACTGGGTCAATCATCTCCTCACCAGTACAACTAATCACCTGGGGGCTGATGTCTAAAATATAACATGGGCCTAAAATTATCCTTCATGTAAAGGAAGACTTAAGAGCACCTGGCTGATACCAAAGACCTTTTATTTTCTATGATAATTCTAATTAATTCACATTTCACTCTCACCTTTGCTTTAGATAACAAGCCCCGTAAATTGAGTCGCACTGAAGAAAGCACTTGTATAGCCTCTTGGGGACTGGATTTGCTTCTACTGCATTTTATAGCCACTGGAAGATAAATATGGGGAACACATCCATTAAAAATGGATAATGATAATTTTTAAGTACAAAAACCAATTAGTTAATTAGGATTTTATAGTAACAGACTTCAGAAATATTTCTACGTGACAAGTTTTATTTTGGTGAAAGGAAAATAAGTTATATGCATAAATTTTCCTTTTATCCCTTAAGAAGGATAGCTTATTGCTAAAAGGAAAATTTTGAGGAAAATGAGGGATATTTGGTGAGTTACAGACTGTTGGGAATGGACCGTGAAAACACACACGCACGTGCACACACACAAGCACACAGTAATGAAATTAGGCAGAGATAAGGTCTAATTGAACACAAGGTACCCACAGAGAACAAAAACATATGCAGCTCATCTTAATGTGGCTTCTCACGGTACTGAGTCCCTAATGGGGAATCACAATTGCAGATGACACCAGCCCAAAGAAGTGACATGCCAGATATCTACAGCTCAATTCTTACTGCATTTTCGTATTCAGAGTTTACATCACCATTCTGGAAGAAGTGACGCCAACAACCTAGGCGCCTGCATTTAGGGAACGTGACCACGACCAGGCTCTGGGGTCACTAAGCCACGCTTGGTATCCATTAGCAAGAAGTGGGGGAGAGGACAGTCACTCATTCCCGACACCTCTACCTCCAGCATTCTGGAGAGTCCATTTTCCTAAAACTTGAAATTATCAAGAGCGTGTAACCCTTCCTAGCACAGGGCCTGCCTATTAATGCTTTTTAAGAACAAATGGTTAAGCACAGTGGTTAAGAATCCGCCTGCCAATGCAGGGGACACAGGTTCGAGCCCTGGTCTGGGAGGATACCATATGCCGCAGAGCAACTAAGCCTGTGCGCCACAACTACTGAGCCTGCGCTCTAGAGCCCGCGTGCCACAACTACTAAAGCCTGCATGCCTAGAGCCCATACTCTGCAGCAAGAGAAGCCACTGCAATGAGAAGCCTGCGCACGACAACAAAGAGTAGCTCCTGCTCAACACAACTAGAGAAAGGCCCTGTGCAGCAACAAAGACACAACACAGCCAAACAAATTAATTTAAAAAAAAAGAACAAGTGAAGAGCTTTGTAAAAATATAATGCCTCTATACCCTGAGAAAACCATAATTCATAAAGAGCCATGTATCACAATGTTCATTGCAGCTCTATTTACAATAGCCAGGACATGGAAGCAACCTAAGTGTCCATCGACAGATGAATGGATAAAGAAGATGTGGCACATAGATACAATGGAATATTACTCAGCCATAAAAAGAAATGAAATTGAGTTATTTGTAGTGAGATGGATGGACCTAGAGTCTGTCATACAGAGTGAAGTCAGAAACAGAAAAACAAATACCATAGGCTAACACATATATATGGAATGTAAAAAAAGATGGTTCTGATGAACCTAGGAGCAGGACAGGAATAAAGATGCAGATGTAGAGAATGGATTTGAGGACACAGGGTGGAGAGGGGAAGCTGGGACGAGGTGAGAGAGTAGCATTGACATATACACACTACCAAATATAAAATAGATGGCTAGTGGGAAGCAGCTGCATGGCACAGGGAGATCAGCTTGGTGCTTTGTGACCATTTAGAGGGGTGGGATAGTGAGAATGGGAAGGAGGCTCAAGAGGGAGGGGATATGAGGATATATGTATAGCTGATTCACTTTGTTATACAGCAGAAACTAACACACCATTGTAAAGCAATTATACTCCAATAAAGATGTTAAAAAACTTTTTTTAAGTACACACACACACACATATATATATATGAATGTGTATATATAAAAAAAAAGACAGTAAATGCCTAATGAGCAGAGGGGCAAAATAAAATGTTGCTGAATTAAGAAAGAAAAAAATAATAAAACATGCACAAAACGAGAAATTCTAAAAGAATGAAACTAACTTGGAATAAATAATATTTAATGTCTTACTTATATATATATATATATATATACACATATATATATATAAAAATGCCTCGTATTTCTCCACTGATTTGTTCTTGTTCCTCTAAATTATGCTCACTACAAACAGATCAATAATCAGATCCTATTTTAAAACTACACTAAACAGTGCAACAACTGAAGTTTACTTAGTGCCCTGTATCACAGAACAGGGATGGAAAACAGATTTCTTTCTGTATGCAAACTCTCACCAATTGGAGGTTGCTTGTGCCTGGCAAAATAGTTTTGCCATTCATTAACACCTTCCATGGCTGGTGAGAACTATGCTTGACATTCCTATTCTAAAATAATAATCAGACTTTGAAAGGATGCATGGTAATCAACAACGTTACACTCATTTTCAAAGGGTACAGTTAACATGGAGATAGTGAGGATTATGATGTCTGTGTCCCATAATAGAGGAAGGTTGTAACTGCTATTACTGAGGTACTTGGGCTATTTAGTACGTAGTAACATATCAAAAACAGCTGTGATTCTGTTTTCAATCCTTCATTGTCATTTTGAGAAAAACAAAAAAGCAAAAAGACAAACAGTGCTCCATTAGTCCCCTTCCTCAATCCCATTTCCAAACGGCGTTAGAGATGGGGAGATGGGGGGGGGAGACAGACAGAGAGAGACAGAGAGAGAGACAGAGAGAGAGACAGAGAGACAGGGAGAGAGAGAAACAACCTGCTGTTTCAAATCATCGGGAAATCCAAGACAGCTGTGCTTCCTCCAGGCAGACTGTAGTTAAAATGCGTAATTATTATTTTAGAAGTTCCTGGATGGCAAAGAAGGAATGAACTTTTGTCCACTCTTTCCCAGAAGACAGAACAGCAGAGACTGTAAATGAATACCTTCCAGACAGAGCAATGGGTACACGATGACAACACTATTATAGAAGGGTCTCCAACACTACGTGGAGACCACAATGTCTTACACCAAGCTTTCTGAAGCACATGGCTACTCTTAAAAATAGCAACCCAGAAGGGAATAAATCATATGGAGATTTTTCTAAATGTTATATTTCTTTTTCCAGAATTGGGTGAGGTGGAGAACACTGATGGGGAGAAAGTTAAAAAAGAGAACAGAAATAACAGAGAAACTCAGCTCTTTCTTCCATGAAGCACTGGTATACAAAAGCAACATAGAAAAGGTTAAGATTTATCTCCATAAATCTAAAATATCACGAGAAAAGAAAGCTGAGCACCCACTCAAGTATGCTTAAAATGTTGTAGGAGCACGAACACATAATTCACTAAGTCAAAGGGAAACTTAAAAGAACAGACACTTGTTTTTCTCTAAGTATTGCCTGGATGAAAAAACAAAAAAAGGTACCAAAAATAGTTCGCAATCAACTTTAAGAGGCAAAATGAAGATTTTTCCTAGAGTACTTCTTTAACCTGCATATTTATATTTGACAGGTTTAACACTATCACTTAGTGATTACAGAAAATATCTTGGCTTTGACTGTTATAGAGCCTGCTGTTCACCGAAATGTTTCGGGTTGGCAAGCTGAAGTAGCTCAGATAAATTCAGAGAAAACTGCACCCTGTTATAACTGCTTAGCATGGGTTTACTGAAATACAGTACCATATCCACAAAGGCCAAAGGGATAAAGAATGAGCTCCATCTAAGCCCACCCACCAGGAGGCCAGCACAAGCTACATAAATTCTAGCCACCCTAGACCATCCTTCCACTGGTCTATCGGCAATTATCTCAACCTTTTGGATAGTTATATCCTTTTGTCAAAGATAAGTAATTATTAACTACTAAGCCCATTTCTAAATTGTTTGAATGTTCTATGACTTCTTTCAAGGCAAAGTTAAACTTTATTCTTGTTCGTTTTTTTCTTTTTAGTTTTGAGTCCCTTATCATACAGCCCAGATCCTCTACCATAGAAGGAACAGGGTGGGGGTAAGGAGGCAAGGGATTAACATTTAAACCATGCGTAAGATACTGGTAAGTGTTTAAATATGTTTTTACTTATTTTTCATAACAACCATAGGTAGGTTATCCCCAGTTTCCCCATGAGGGCACTAAGAGTCAGAGAAGCTAAGTAATGGTGACCCCAAGTCACCTAGTTAGTATGTGGTAGAGCTGGTCCTGGAACTTGGGCCTCCCTGAGTCCAAAGTTCTGCCCTTTTTATTGTCCCTTGTTGGCTACCTATTTGCTGCAACTATTAGTTGCAGAAGTTAGAGGAGGACTTTAGGATAGGTTCACAGTCCTTGTGATTCAGTTCTTGACAGTGTGGCTTCATTATTTTATTTGAATTGCATTCCCAGGGCATCACATGCCTATATTCAAACATAAATATAAAAGTGCATTATTACCTTTAACTAGTATATTTTTCATTAATGCAAATAATTAAAGGCGGCCTTTATCTGGAGTATCTTACCCCAACTGGCCTACAATTTTATATGTAAGGTTTTCCCTCCCCTCAAATATCACACACTAAATTTCCCAAAGTTATGGATTAGATTATATTTGTAATTTCCTTTGTATATGCCATAGCTCTTATGTATATTGCTATGCACTCCAGAAGTTATGTATTTTTATGAATATTTTCATTTATAAAAGAAGAACATGAGTCAGGAAAAGTTAATATTTTCTCACTACTACATCATCAATGCAGGAGAAGGTTACTTCTGTGTGAAGTGAAGATTAAATACAGTTGTAAAAGTATTTCCTATCTCTAAAGTTTCTATCATCTGTCACTTATTCAAACACTATTTAAGCCTCTAGCCTATTTCTTCTTATTGCTCCAGGGTGCCTACTACATAATAGTTGGTCTGTAAATATTTGCTGAATTAACTACAACAATTTTAATATAATGAAATAACCTGAAATTATTTGTAATGGAACTTTGCTTTTGACTAATACTTCTTATCAGTAAAAATACATTAAAATATGCCATGGATATCAAACATCACATCAAATACCATGTGCGAGTCCTAAGGCTCTCTGAACCACTTCCTTAAATGATGTAATATCTTTCTCCCAACAACTGGACTGTGTGTCACACTTGTATGCCTTAGAGAGATACTGGAACGCCTGAGGAAAGAAAAAGAACAACTTTCAGATTAACAAGTAGAATTCACATTTCAAACTCAGCTTCCTGGAAGTCATATGGAACTAATTCCAACCGAAAAACCAGTCTCTCTTGTTATGTAGCACAGTTTCTATGATTCTCATCAAAGAAGGGGCATAGATGCACATCCAACAGCAATGAGCAATTAAAAGAAATCAACTGGATGTGTCTGGATAGAGACACTTCCCTCCAAACAGAAAAATAAAAACGCTTGGTTTGGAAATCTATAAGAAGTATACACATTTCCCTAGCATTTGTAGCCATCAGCTTGAGAGACCAGTTTAGAGAATGAGGTGTGAACTTGGTGAAAACTACTGAATTACTGGTAGGTGTGTAAACTCACAGATGTTTAAAACACTCTCTTTCACAACCCCACCCTTGTGGATTCTTGAGGGAGAAGTCACAGATCAGAGAATTCAGAGTACCCTTAATTCTGCACATAAACAGGGGACATAATTCAAGGCAAAATGGAAGGACGGAAAGCAGGAGTGTGTGCATGCCTGCGTGTGAGTATGTGTTCTCTGGGCTGACAGGGCTTTGGTGGAAGCCAGCTGGGTGGACTGAGGGAGGAGAGAATGGCTAAGAATCCCACAGATTAGCTGTACTGTGGCGAATTCCAAACGTACACAAGAAGTACACTTGATTTGTTGTGGATGTTTTGAAAAGAGCACAAAATATTTAGTATTCCAACCTTGGAAACTCTGGAGGTGCATCTACATTCTAAGATAAGAAGCTAAGGCATAACTTGAATCTATCTGGTGTTCTACTGCACTGTGAGAAAGGGGCAGGGTAACCTTTGTAAAATATTTTATGTTTAGACTTTAAAAGCTCCTCTCTGATATTCTTATCTAGCCCCTTTTTCTTTCTCCTTTTCATAGTCTCCATCTCGGATTTAAACACTCCTTTGTCCTTGTACCGTCTACCTTAGTCTTCAGCAAGGAGCCTGCAGAAAGGGGTGTGGAGTAAATAACAAGAACCAGCTGTTCGCTGCAGCTCTGGAGGGAGAGCAGGTTAAGACAGACCCTTTTGCAGGAAACAGAGAACAATTATTTAAGAAAAATTCATGGAAAGAAAAAAGATGAATACTTACAAATCTTAACGTGTCCACAATTCAGGGTGCTTATGTTAAGAACTCTGAATCACACCTGAAAACTTGAGCGTATTCATCTTACCTTTCAAATTATCACAGTCTTCCTCCAGCCATCAAAAAAGCAGATCCACTACACCTATGTTCAAACAGAAGGCAAAAGCCCCGGAGGACTGAGGCAGGACTCACCTTTTCATTTTCATCAGGCTTGTCACTCTGCCCATTTCCACACACTTGGGCATATAGCCTCCAGATTTCTCCGTCGTTCGTCACTCTTGAAGTTACTCTGCCAAACAGCTCCTGCAGCTTTCCTCTGAGGCCAGATGCAACATCTCCACTACGATCAGCCATCCCATCCATCACTGCCCTGACCAGAATTGTAAGGACCTTAAAAGATGCACAGGAGAAACTGGGAAGCTAGAAACAACCAAACAATAACTAAAAACAAAGAGCTACCCTCACCATCAACGAAGATGACAGTGAAAAACCTTGTCAGGGCTGTAAGAATATCACCCGTCACTTTTGAAAAATAAAATACAAGACGAGCCATCCCGAACCACGGTCTGGAATCGCAGGCCGACTACCTCTCCCAGTGTCCCTTTTCAGGCTCCTTGGAGGGCTCTGCTTCCACAGGGCCCTAGGCTCTGTGCACCTTTCTTCACACTCTGAGGGCTCTCTCTGAATGATCTGCTCCACACCTGTAGCTGCTAATACACTATGACCAAGTCTACCCGATACTGTCAGCGCAGCTCCAGCCCGACTCCTCTCTGGAGCCCCAGGATTGTGCACCTCCATATCTACCAGCCATGTCCCATCAACATCTCATGCTCCATCGATCCCAGAGGGAAACCTAGATCCCAGATTCCTCTTCCTCCTGCAGTCTCAGAGCCAGTGACCTGAGCACCAACCTAGAGTCTCTTCTCTCCTGGCTGGGCCACATGTAACCAATTTGATTCAACATTCCTAATGAGTCCTAAATCCAGCTTCTCCTCCTTTAGGTTGGACCTCACTATTCCCACCTGGACTGCAGTGATAACACTCTAATTCTGCTAAAAGAGGTCCTGGCCCTTCCTAATTGTTGCATAATAAACTGCTAGTGCATTTGCCTTAGGTATGCAGGGTACCCACAAAGTAGCTCTTGACCTTCCAACTACCCCAGGTCTGCTCACCATTTGCAATTTCGTGGCCATCTCATTTTCATTAGTCAGATGCCTTGAATGCTGATAGATGAATTAAGGTGAGCCCCACCGTGGGTTACACTGTTATGACAAGCTACATCTGTCACATCTATATTAGGCTGTGTATCTCAAGGCTGCCTGGAAGCATAGAAAGTGCATCCTCCGTCATCCACTCTTGTGACAGAAGACCAGCAAAGACACATGGATCCACCTAAAGAACCAGCTCGAGGAGACTGCCCTCAGACCTTGCTGCTACTCAGTGCAGCCCTTGGACTGACAGCATTGGCATCACCCAGGAGCTTGCTGTAAATGAGGAATCCTGGATGGAGATGCCGCTCCGTCTTAACTGAGATTCTGCATTTCTAACGAGCTCCCAGGTGATGCTGGTGTTGATGGTCCACAGTTCACACTCTGAGTGGCAAGGTTCCAAGAGACAGGGTGCCACATCTTTATTCTTCCTCTGCACTTCAGGGAGAGGACCACATTTCATCCCCTTGTGTCCCCAGTATCTAACATCAAGCCTGGCACACAGCTCTGATGCAAGGAGTACTTATGCCTTAAAGAAAGACTGAATGAACACACCTCTTTCAGAAAGCTTTGCTAAGAGAAATGCAACCAGTGTGACACCTTGCTCCATCTCCCCGTAGAGCATTCTGATCTAGGCATGAGACACATCCAAGGAATCAGGGCTCCTCTGGCCCATGAACACTGTTACGAATGTGAGCTCAGACTTATGGTCCTAATTATATACAGGGAGAAAAGTGGACAGGAGAACACTCACTTGTGCTTTTTTCTTTTTTGATGGACAAGGTAAATTATCTCTGCCTATAAATTCACATTACAATCCAACATGTAGTTTTAAATCTGAAAGTAATGAAATAGATATTACAATTCCACTCATGGTTTTAAATATGAAAGTCACAATGCAGGAGAAATGGTATGAATGTGCACTACCTGTTTCGAGTAATCATTCTGTAAATGTTTCAAGGATTAACATACTTCGAAAGAGATGGTCTATTGAAATAGTTACTAACATGGACAAATGAAGCATACTAAATTAGTAAAATTCTTTGTTTTTTTCTGGGATATCACAGTTGGCCCAACACCCTATCCCCTCATTTTAGCCACGATGAGTAGCCAAAGGGGAAGAAAAATATTTTGGCCTTCTTGCTAATAAAAATGGAGAGCTGCAGTACTGCTGTTTGAGAGGGGGAAAGTTGGTGAAGCGGGTTGTGTGTGTGTATTTGTGGGTGCATAGAGGGAACTGCAAAAGGGTAAGGAGGTAGATAGAGTGCCTCTGTGTTGGGGTTAGGGGGCAGATACCAAACACCTCTACCCAATTCATATGCAGATACCATAAGTAGAGAGACCCTGAATATAAGGGGAGGCAATAACAAATTTTTTTTATACTCTCTATTTGATGTACAATGATTAAATAGCTGGATCTGGGCCTTAGAAGAGAGTTCTATATGGAAGAATACATAATAGAAGTCATTCATGGCCACCGCAGACATTGCCTAGAGAGACTGTGTTGGGTAAGTATCAGACCAAGGATAGTCTTAGAGAACACAACATTTAAAAGGAGGGTAGATGAACAGAGGTCTATGCACAAAGGAAAGGTGGCAGAAAGCGATGTCATGGAAACCAGGGAAGGAGAAAGTAACAAGGAGAGTACATCTACAGAAGATCAGGACTGGAAGATTCTGCTGGATTTGGCAGGTACACGGGTTAGCGACTGTATGCAGAGCTAAAGCCAGAAAAAGGAGGGCATGAGAGATCATGATTTTAGACAAGAGGCTCACAAAGAGAATCACATGAAAACCAAGACAAGTATTAACATCATAAAAAGCAAAAAATACCCCCAATCATAGTATCCTGTAATACCTATTTTGAATATAATTTGCATAGGCATATAATATTAATAGAAAATATTCATGTAACCAAAATTTTTAATATAAATACATTGGGAAAATAAGAAAGGGAAGCAGTGGAAATGCTAATATAAAAGAATTAAGTCCTTATTTACTATAATAGGAAGTCAACTGATAATACCTAAAATTTGGTTAATAAAAAATAAGAGGGGGGAGAGGTGGAGCAGGAAATTGCTGTATTTTGTTATAAGCCTTATACTACGACTTAACATGTAAAAACTATATGTTATGTGTTATTTTAATAACACAAAAATTTAAAAATAGAGAAAAAGAATAAATACAAAGATTGGCAAAGAGGAAACAAAAAACGACAGCACACATGAATATTCATTTATAAACTTTAAAATTATGTCTTTGGTGTGTGTGGGCGGAGGGGGGAGGGGCAAAGACTATAACGGACCGTGAGGACTTTGGGATGCTGGTGATGTTCGGACTCACACTCGGGGAAGGGCGTGGGGCGGCGGGGGGGGCCCCGGGTGGTTTACACAAGTGCGTGCCCTTCGTGAAAATGCATGTTTACTTATGACCTGTGTACTTTTCTATATTTTCACTCTATTTTAATAAACGTTAATTAAAAAGGTATTTCCTGCAATTAAGAAAGCCCCATAAACTGAAGGAAAAAAATAAGAGTTATTAAAATATAGTAACAAATGGAGCTAATATGTAATCTTCAAAAGTGGGTTTAGAGTGATAAAATTTTTAAAAAAACTATTAATGTTATAATTTACTGGTTAATATCACCATTTCCTTCCCTCTAACTGGTGAGAAAAATCACACTCTTGTTATCCAGACTGACTACCAAAATAGTAACTTTTAACATATATTTAACCCTTCTTTAGTAAACACATATTTTTAACTTAAAAAAAGCAAAGGGTGTTGTAGTAGGATTTCTCTGATAAAATGAATCACCAAGGATTATGATTTTCTCCTGGGCAGTCTACAAAGTTTACCTGCATTATAGTCCTTTGCACCATCAAAGGTGAAAAAGATTTTTTTTTAACAGGTAAATGTTTTTATCTACTGTAAACTGGGTAAAAATATGATTACTGAACCCATCAGTAACTAGTTAAAACTATAAATTATTAAGTATGTAATAAGAGGCTGAAGGGTAGAGTACTAAAGTTTAAGAATTTAGAGCTAAACGATTCTTGGGGAAACAGGATCCAAGATATGGCCACTTGGATGGGTTGCTCCTATGAAATAAGATGAGAGCAAAGAAGTTTAAGTCCAAAGTATTGGATGTGCCATCTACCTAAAACCAAGTGTTCAAGAACAGTAGATCTAGAGTGGGGAGGAAGATATACATAGTCGGTTGCTGAAGTCCACCATGAATGTGGGGGAATGGCTAGGAAGTTGGTAAACAGCGGTAACGAGGACAGGTCTTCTGTCTGCAACATCACAGAACTGTTGTATCAAGGAGTCAATATACAGGTAAAGAGCTTCAAAAACTGTAAAGCAATATAAACCTATAAACTATCACAATCATCACTGACCCTCAACTTCCTTACTCTGTCAAAAGGGGACAGCAAAGCCCTCATCATCGCCCACTCATTATGTGCCTCTATACTTACTTGGATTAAAATGGAGCTAAAGAAGAACAAACTCTACCACCATGGTATCAGCCCTCAATACCTCCCACTACCCCTGCTCTGAGCACTCACCATGTGCTAAGCCCCATTCTAAGTATGCGACCAACATGATTTCATTTAGTTCTCACTGTAACCCTAGGAAGCAGGGACTTTATTTTCTCCACTTTACGAAGAAATTGAAGCATGAGAGGCAAAATGAACTTCTCAAGGGCACAACGCAAGTGAATGGTGGAGCTGGGTCTTGAACACAAGTGATACTGGCCTCCTGAGTTTTGATGAGGATGAAGAGAAGACGATGATGATAGCAGGTAATATTCGTACATATACACCTTCCTATGAGCCGGGGGCTCTATGAATACAATCTTCCTAACAACCCTAGGGGGAAGGTGCTCTTGTTATTTGCATTCTGCAGATGAAGAAACTGGAGCACAGAGAAGGTAAATAACTTGTCCAAGGTCACACACCTAGGGAAGGCAGAGGTGGATTTGAACCTGCAGCTCGCATCCTGGCTCTTGCTCTCAAGCATTTGCTGTATTAAATGATAAAGCACAGCTCCTTACTCCTCTGTTGTTCCTTCCTTTCTAATAATAAGTTCTTTTTATTGGAAAGATTTGCTCTTTTATGAAATATGTATGCCAATAACTTTGATCAGTTCATTATCATTTTTTTGCCAAATCTTGAATCAACCCAAACCAGACAGGTTTTTGTAGTTTTTTCTTTTTTAACTTAAAAATTTCCCCAAGACATTGGAGCTAATAAAAAATAAAAAGAGAAAATAAAATTCACAAACACAAGCACTACTGTCATTAATTTCTTTACTATATGTAAATTTTTAAATATAATACTATGTAAACTGTTTTATCTTCCTTTTTCACTTAACATTATGTCATAGAATTTTTTGATGTTTTCATGTATTCTTTAGATAGATCACTTTAATAGATTCAAAGCCTCCCAATGGGTTGACAGAGCACAGTCTATTTAACAATTCCCCTGCAGTTAGATAGTTAGGCTGTTTCCATGTACTGCCATTGTCCTTATCATTATAAAGAACACTTCACTGCATATTTTTGTGCCTGAAGATTTTTTTCATACTGAAGCTTCTTTAGGTTAGAATTCCAGGAACAGAACTATGGAATCAAGGGAATAAACATTTTAAGACTCTAGAGATAACCTGGATACTTTCAAAAAGGGCTAAATCAAATTAGATGTCCATCTGTAATATATGAACATGTGTAATTTCACTGCATATTACCAGCACTGTGTGTGTGTGTGTGTGTGTCTGTGTGTGTGTGTAGGCGTTTTAATCTTTGATATTTTGTTTCACTAAAAATATACGCAGCTATTATTCTGAATTTCTCTTTTATTATTAGTGAATTTAAATCTCTTTCCAAATGTTTGTTCAGTAAGTATATTTCCTTTTTAAGATATTTAAATTTTTTCTTAATTTGTACGGAACTCATTATTTTCCAATGTGAAAACGGTTTTATTGTTCATCTTCATATGGAGATTACATAGCCTACAAGCTGATGCACTAACACGTTGCTAGCCTCTTTTTCTGAACCCCAATCCTGTACACTGCTTAAAAAAAAGAGAAAGTTGATGAATCTGAGAAAGTAACAGCAAACACATGGGAAACCCTGGAGAGACAGAGACTGGCTGGGTCCTGGTTTGGTGGAGAAGAGCAACCCACGATGGAGACGTATAAGGGACCAAGGTTCACAGATGGGCTGAGAAAAGCTGTTTAGTTGTGCCTTTTTTTTCTTCCACACACTGCTCTATACACCACTTGCCATTAACGTGGAGAGACTGAAACACAGCAGTGCCAGCCCAGTGCAAGCCAGGGACCAGGCAGGTACCGCCTGGGGGCAGAGGGCCTGGCCAGCCCTCCACCTGCTGGATGACTACTCAGGAAGATGGGACTGGAAGAAAGCAGTGCCTGGCAGAGATAAGAAAGGTTTCCTGAGGAGCCAGGCCACTTGGCGGTGGTGGTGGTGGTGGTGGTGGGAGGAGGCAGTGGCAAGGTGTTTCCAAAAGGTAAGCTCCCCTTGTGGCCCAAACTCACCAGGAGGGGCACAGTTGGTACTGGGCTTGCTTTAGACCCTCTCACCAAGTACGCATTACCAGTCAAGAAGCCAATATCCCCGGGGGAGTAGGAGCCAAGAAGGACAAAATTAAGACATCTGAAAAGTGCAACCATAATGAAAGAAACAAATTGAACAGCCTATGTGAAAAAGAATTAAAGGGACATGTGGAGGAAAACTTGATTTCATAATACGTATCCTCAGGAAGATGAGCGGGAAAAACCAAGGGAATGGTGAGATCCCCTGGGTAGCAGTATAAGTGAGGAAGAAAAATAGCGTGAGGACTGAGCCTGGAATTGCTCTCATAGGGAAGGAAAGGCGAGAATGATTCTGCAAAGGAGACGAGGAAGCTGCATCTGGTAGCTTAAGGGTTGTGAAATTCTGGAAGCCTGCCGAAGAAAGCATTTGAAGAAGGAAGAGAGATCAACTGCGTTAGTGTAACAGATAGGCTGAGAAACCTGAGGGCTGACAGCTGTCCCCTGGATGTGGCAATACAGACCCTGACAACAGCACGCTCAGGAGGCTGGCGGAGATGAGCCCAGAGGGCGTGGGTTCCAAAGAGGACAGGAAGAGGGGAAGTGGAGACTGTGCAGCAAGATGCTTCTCCCAAAGAGTCAGCCCTGAAGAGCAGCAGAGGAATGGGGTGGGGACTGGGCTGGGGGCGGGGGGAGTGTACATAAATTATTTGTGCACAGTTTGTAAAGCTTGAGAACTTTCAAAAAACAAGAGCAATGATAAATGCATTTGTAATATAATACAGCTATACAGGTAAACTTTAACCCATGGTGATTATAAGGGAAGCTCCACTTGCCTTTTTATTGGAAAACTAGTCCTAATACTCTACTCCAAAGATATTCTTTATTTCGTCTGTGGTTCTTTTCTTGGGGCTCTGGACACCCTTGGGGATCTAACTGAGAGTTTTGAACCCTCTACCCAGAATAGGTACATAGCCACATACACAAATTTTTTTCATGATATTTCAGGTAATCTCACAATCTTCTGAAGCCTAAAAATAGATCCTTCTTAGAAATTCTAAATTGTCCACCATGGCATGGGATTCCGGTCTTGTCTCTCAATACTGCATACAACTAGGTAAGTGTATCTCTTTGAAAAGCTTTATTAGTTTTCTATCAACTCCTTCCCTATTCTTATTATCCCTTCTGTCCCTTCCAGATGTTCAAATCTCTGGTATTGTTTTAGGCAAGACCTTCATGTGATCAGCTGAGGTCTCTCTGGCCTTCTCTCGGGGGCACCTCTGTGCATGTCGCCTCTCCTTCTACCAAAGCTACCAATGAGGTGTACGTTGGACACACTCCCTTACCTTTACCAGCCTCACTATTCTCAAAGCCACCGCTTTCTCCCTAAAAAGGAGCATGAAAGTTGTGGTGGGATGAATAGTGTCCCCCCCCACAATTCATGTTGAAAAAGAACCTCAGAATGTGATCTCGTTTGGAAATAGGGTCTCTGTAGAAATAATTAGTTAGGCTGAAGTCATATTAGATTAGTGTGGGCCCTGAATCCAATGACTAATATTCTTCTAAGAAAAGGAGCCGACAAACAGAGACATGAGGGAAGGAGGTGAAGTAGGTGAAGAGGGAGGCACAGGTTAGAATTATGCAGCCACGAGCCAAGGAATGCCAGGAACCAGAAGCTGAAAGAGGCAAGGAAAGATTCTTCACTGAGCCTTTAGAGGGAGCATGGCCCCGCCAACACCTTGATTTCAGACTTCTAGCCTCCATTACTGAAGAGAATCAATTTCTGTTGTTTGAAGACACCAAGCATGTAGTAATTTGGTAGAATAGCCCCAGGTAACGAATCCAGCAGTCTTATGTAGAAAGACTAAGGCAACGTGGAGAACAGTACGACGAACGCTTCCCAGGGCACTTAACTGGCTTCTACTAACCCTCTTCCAGTTTCAGTTCAGGAAGCACTAAGTAAGGCTGTCATGTCTCAGCCTGTCCCTCCTCAGGACAGTGGCGTCCAGCCCTCTGGTCAGAAGTCATCCTTTCCTCATGTGTAGAAGTTTTCAATTCAAATCTCTCCATCTTTTCTTTAGCAGAGTGTGGCTTTTGTGTCATGATTAAAAATGTTTTCTCCACCCCCAAGCTTATAAAAATATTTACCATACTTTCTTTTTAGTGCTTTTATGGTTTTACTTTTTCAATAATAGCGACGATACGATCACGATGCTGACGGCAGCTATACTCACAGCACTCGTATGTGCCAGGCACCATTCTCTGCCCTTTACATATATTAACTTACTTACTCTTCACAACAATCTTGTGAGGTACTAATAATATCAGCCCTGTTTTACGAAACTGAAGAACAGAAGTGGTCAGTAATTTGCTCAGGTCATATAGCTAGTGATTGGCAGAGGTAGTAAGCAAAGGCTGTCTAACCCCAGAATCTATGCTCTTACCTACAACATGATTCTGCTTCTCAAGCCATTTCAATTTAAATATTTATCCAGGGACTTCCCTGGCGGTCCAGTGGTTAAGACTCTGTGCTTCCACTGCAGGGGGCACAGGTTCAATCCCTGGTCGGGGAACTAAAGATCCCGCACGCCAGGTGGCACGGCCAAATAAATAAATAAATAAATAAATAAATAAATAAATATCTTATCCATTTGAATTTATTTTGGTTTAAGGAGTGAAGCAGAGCCTTCATTTTGGGTCCCAAATGCTTGGCCAACTATTTCAATACATATTGAATATTTTATTTTATCCCACAGATTTAAAATGCCATCCTTAACATGAACTAAATTCTCATACTTGAGTCTGTTTCTGAATCCTCTCTCCTGTCCCATTTCATTCCTGTAGCAGATGTTAACTCTTAATATAATAAGGATATTATTAGCTTTTTATCTTTTCTATTTGTTACAAATATTTCATCACATGTTTTTTCCATGAAGTCATAAAAATTCCTTCACGTTTTTTTTTTCTTGCTTCAAAGTTCAGGAAATATGGTAAATACCCACTTGTACTGCTAATTTTTCTAGGAGATGAAAAAATATTTAGCATATATTTAGCCCATTTGGAATTCATTTTGTGTATCATAAAATAATCTAAGTATATTTTTTGAGCCTGGATGTTTAGAGGGATTTCATTTTAATCAGTATAAACAGCCCTGCAGTCCCTCACTTCCTAACTAAACCAATGCCACACCACCAACTTCATGTAATGACGTCTAAATCTCTAACCCACATCTCTAATCACTTCAGTGATAGAGCACTTTTGTTTCATTCTCTTTCCTCAGCCTATTTCTCACTTCCACCATGGTCCATGGACTGCATCAAGCAGAGTGTGACTGTGGGGGACCACCACTAGCCCCTGAAGAGAGCTGACGTTTTCTCACATGGAGGAGCAGCGATTCTAATCTCCACAAAGAGAAAAGTATAACTATCCTCTTCCCCAACACTAACCTTGAGGTCCTTGGCCAAGTCTCCCCAAAATCTTGGCTGAAAGCACAAGGCGTTGGCCCTTTGAATCCTGGAGGTCTTCAAAGCAGGAAGGAATAGGATTGCCTCAGGTCCAGTTACAAACACTTCCAGGAGGGCTGGAGGCCAGGAATGAGGCCATTTCCCTCCTCCCTGGCTTGGCCAAGTCCCCCCTCCACTTGGAGCTCTCTAAAGAACCTGCTCTGTTTCCTGGTCTGATAACCCTGACCCTTGGCTTCCCCACACCTCAGTTATCAGAGAGACGTAGGCAGTTTAACATTGTCTTTTTCACTCCTTCACCAAAAAAAGAAAAAATTTCTTCACGTGTGGAAAAGGCATGCACAGGTTTTAGGTTAAATAGGTTAGACTTCAAGTCCTGGCTTGACTGCTCGTTAGCTGTGAAAGATCAACTTTATTAGTTCATCTTGCTGAGCCTCAGATACTTCAGCAGTAAAATGGAGATAGTATCTACTTCACAGAGACAGAATTTGTATACAATATATCCATTCCCTCTGCTCTTCTCTCTCAGGTAAGCCCAGCCACCACTTGCTCCAGGACTTCAATCTGGTTGGCAACCTGCCCCACTGCCCATCAACACCACCTCCCTCCTTCCCCAAATAGAAATCCACACAAAGAACAACATAGGAAAGAATACATATTGTATGACATTCAAGAGAAAGCAAAACTGAACTGTGATGACAGAAATCAGATAGTAGTTGCGTGGGTGAGGGGAAAGGGTGGTGGTTCAGTTGACTGGACAGGGGTATAATAGAACTTTCTCTGGTGATGAAAATGTTCCATATCTTTTTTGGGAAGTAGTTACATAAGAATACTTAATGGTCAAAACACATCAAACTTACACTTAAGATCTGTGCATTTTATTATATGTAAATTATACCCCAATTTGAAGAAAAAAAACTTTGTTAGATATAGTTCAAATGCACATTAATATGATGGGGAAATGTGCTTTTTAATATAAATCTTCCCATAGACTTCAAGGCTTGGTTCACACAAAAAACAGACATGCCTAAATGTGATTCTTATCTCTGGTTCCTACTAGATATATGACTGGTCAAGTTATATAACCTCTCTGGGTCTCATATTCATACATTGTAAAATGAGGACTATTTAGTACCCACCTCAAATACTGTATGCCCTATAAAAGATAATCCATGTTAAGTGCCAAGAACATAGTAAGCACTGGATGTATGCTAATCCCCTTTCCTTCCTCTTCCATTTATAAACAGCAAATGGGGTGCAATAATGCAATACTTAAATTTTTCCCAAAATGACTGAAAGTTATCTAAGAAGAAGGAAGAAGAGGAGGAAGGGGAGGAGGAGGGGGGATGGGGGAAGAGCAGAAAAAGATAAAAAGAAAAGGAAAAAGAAAAAAAATGAACACATCAACATTAGAAATTATCCCAAGGAAAGAAGCATGAATGTACACAAGGATTTGTCTACAAGGATATTCATGGCACTATTAACAACAGTAGAAAACTGGAAAATCAAACAGGGACTAATTATACAGAAATATGAAAATTTGTTTTATGATAGATTAATAAAAGTGTGTACAATCCAGACATGAATATAAATATCTATTATAGAACAGTGTTCTTGAGTTATACTAATCTATGCATTAGTCAAAATTAGGACATAGAGACAAAAGGCAGTAAATGATAAAGGCAGTATATCCACCCATTCTCCTATTACAAATAGTGAGAAAAACAATTTATAGTTAATTTATCATGTGTCTGTATTAAAATGAATATGAATTTACATACACACAATAAAAAAATTAAAATGGCAGTAATCACATCTATAAAGAAGTAGAAAAAGAATAGATAAAAAGAGAATTTTAAAGCAAACTGAAATAGAATGAGGTCAGGTAGTGTGAAACATAAGAATATCAGAGTTTTTTTGAAAGACACCTGTTACCAAACTTGCAGAGTCAAATTCAGTAAAATTATTTTAGCCAAGATAAAAATATTCCAGACAATCTATCAACTGTCTCAGTTCACACTGACCAGCAGTGAGAAAACATGATGGCAGACACAAATATGCCACGAAGCTAAATATGACTGAGACCACACCAGCCATCAAGACCTTCCTTCAGTGATGATTTAACCACTCTGGAGTGATTCTACCCACACCTGCCAGAGAGCAAACACCTCCATCAGTATTTTGTGACACTTCTGGAGAAAGCTATTAACAGGGCCTAATATAAACTGACAAATTATCTCACTGTGGCTATTTCTCCATCTGAATACCCGAAAGTTCTCTATCATAAGGTGCTAAAGATGATCATTTGACCTGAGCAAGTCACTGGTTATCTAGTTCTTACGTTCTGAGTAATATTTCCCCAAATCCAAATATAAAAATTAAGCTAACAGCCATACCATCTGACATCTTTATAGCACCTTATGTTTTTGTAGGTGCTCTGTTTATAAGCAGTATTTTGTCTAACAGGAATGATTCTTGGTGTTCCTGTGTGTGGCAGGGATGCTGAGGGAAGAAGTCTTAAGAATACAGATGCCATCCTTGATTGTTTCTAAAGATACTGAACTTTTATAAAAACTAATTTCAAACTCATCAAAATATTAGTGCTCAGATGAAATACTATTGTATGAAAGGAGGTTTGGTTCATATTCTGAATTTGAGGAACAAAAGAATTACAGGAAAAAAGAAATCAACATATTAGCTGGCCATGAATTTAAACTAAATCCTAATAATTTTCTCTAGGTAGGAAACGACTCAATTTTCACTTAAGTTAAAAATGATGTAAGTTAAATACTCTGCTAAAACAGGTAGAGGATTAGAAAATTTTCAATGGGAATTAGAACACAGTTTTGCTATGGGTGAAAATTCTTATGATTAGATTTGCCGGAAGGAGTTTAAAACTGTGAATATGATCACTAAAATATGTTTGGAAACTCTATTTAAGATAAAAATTAAATGAAAGCATCTTAATTTATGCTGGGAGAAGTTTTGGGGTTTTTTTTAAAACTTTTTTCCTTTTCTCAAAATACATCTCTATGCATTCAGAACAAGCTTTGTGAAAGGAAAAAAAAAGAATTTATTTCAAGTGTAAAATGGAATATATTACCAATGCAAATTATTTACATTCTCCCTGAGATTTTAGAACAGGCTTCACAAGGCTTTCTTAGTAAAGAAAGGTCTTTTAAAAAATTACAGTTGAGATAAACAAGAGACAAGCACTTTGCAATCTCTGCACCATCCTCAGTGGTTCAGCAACACACCGAGATCTGTTCAGAGCCTCATCAGTGCCCTTTGCCAAGGCACTAAGTGCGGAAGAGAAAGAGCCATCACAATGGTGAACAGGACAAGTACTAGATGGCCAGAGGACTGTGCAAACAGATTGGCTAGGGTTCCTATCCTCTCTAGGATGTAAAACTCTGCTATGCTTCCATGCACGTTTTAAGTGATCTTCACTCTATAAAATTCAAGTCCCTTCTTTCTATAATGGATGGTTAATGTACAACAGTTAAAAAGGGGAAATAAAAAAAACAAGGAAAAGAAAAGTAATTGAAGGGGTCAACAATGCTCCTGTAAGTAGGCATATGGTTCTACTTGAAGCCACAGAATTTTAAGTGAACTGCCCAGAACCTGAACTTTAAAGCAATTTAGTGAATTACATAGCTGGATTTGCAAGAACATGCAAACAGGTTGAGGGCTGGGGCTACGAAACCAGAAACCAGACAAGGTAAACTTTGGAACAGCTGGAGTACATCTATAATAAGCCATAAGAGTAGTGAGGTATTATCATATATTACATGTTATTTGTTTTTTCATAATTCCAAATTCATCACTTTAAATAATATATATGTTGATTATTGCAAATAAAGTATTAAATTTTCAAGCCCCTGGACTTTGTAACCTATAAGCTCCTATACACCCTATCTTTAAACATTCTCTTCACCCACAATAAAACCCACAAGGTCTTATATATTTAATACTATTGGATGTCAAACATAGGGGCTTCAAGTCTCCCATAGTTTCTGAAAGGATATAGTATTTTTTGTACTGTTAAGAATCAACCAGTCCTGACTTCATCCCAGATGAAGACCATCTCATTAAACAGTGCAAAGAAAATGTTAGTCTTCATTTCTATATTGTTCAAACAATCTGAAAGTATGCAGTAAATGACTGTTCAACGAGTGGATAAATGAGTATGGGAGTTAATCCAGCTATTGCACTGAGATAACCAAAGTTATAAATAACACAAGCATCACTCTATTAAGTTTCTGCAAGCTGACTATACATATGTAAACCACATATCAGATTTTCATAACTGAGTCACAGTAATATTCAGTCTATGATTACACAAACATATTTGACATTGGAATGCCATTATTAATATGTAACTAAGAATATTCAACTATACAAAAAAGCCCTCTTTTATATATTACTTGTGTTTAAAAAAATTTTCCTATGTAGAGTCAAGGAAACAATTTACATTATGTAATGAAGTATTAATACCAAACACAAGCTGAAATGACAAAATATGAATATCCTACCTGAGTATCTTTGTATTTGTCTCTTAAGTCCAAGAGCCGATGATAAGCATTAATGGCTTCTGAAAATTCCCCAATGTCAGTGCTAGTGAGAATATAGTTTTCCCAGATCTGCCAATGTTCATAGTTGCACTTGAGGGCTTCTTGTAAAGTTCTAAAAGCTTTCACTCTATTGAAGGTCAAGTTAAAAAAACAAAAACAAAAAAAAACAATAATGAATAACCATAGCTAAATAAACTATAGCTAAATGTATAAAATACTAATGTGGACTTTCTGTCAGTCCTTAATCATTCATGTTAATAAACAGTATTAGAGGTTCAAACAACCCGAAACCACCTCAAATTTCCCTAACAGGAAATGGCAAACAAAAACAAGTAGAAATGAAACAAGAATAGGGAGACATACATAAAAACCAAGTAGAAATTCTGAAATTGCAAGAGACATTAAAACAAACAAACCAGGCTTCCCTAGTGGTGCAGTGGTTGAGAGTCTGCCTGCTGATGCAGAGGACACAGGTTCGTGCCCCAGTCCAGGAAGATCCCACATGCCGCGGAGCGGCTAGGCCCGCGAGCCATGGCCACTGAGCCTGCGCGTCCGGAGCCTGTGCTCCACAATGGGAGAGGCCACAACAGTGAGAGGCCCGCGTACCCCGCAACAAAACAAAACAAAACAAAAACAAACAAACAAACCAAAAAACCTCAACATGTGACAAAAACTAGATTACACACAGTCAAAAAGAGTACTGATGAATTGAAAGATAACAGTGAGGAATTCAGATTAAAAAATAAAAGAGTAATAAAGAGACAGAGGAAAGAATGAGAGGTAAGATTTAAGCATATATTCGATAGACATTCCAGAGTAAATAAATGCAGAAAATGGCAAGACACTACATTTGACAAGATAATAGCTGAGCATTTTCTAGAACTGAACAAAGATCTAAATTCTATGATCAAAAGTATATTTTGTGTACTGAGCATTATATTGGGTTGGCCAATAAATAAAGGTAAACCAACACCTAGACACTTTGTGTGAAACTGCAGAACATGAAGATAATCCTAAAACCTATAAAAGAATGACAGTTAGAGGACAGCAGATATTTCATTAGCAGCAGAAGATGGTAGAAGGCAATAAAATAATTTAAAGTGCAAAGTAAAAATAACTGTCAGCCTAAAATTTTATAATCAACTAAACTTACCACTCAAGAATAAATGCAAAATAAAAAATTTTACATGTACAAAGACTAAGGAAGTTTACCACCTACTGACCCTAACTTAAAAGAACTATTAAAGCATCTCCTCTTGCAAAAATAAAAGGGACTTCAAAGAGAAGAAAAGGGATACAAGAAATGATCAATGGTGAGAAGAGAAAATGAAGTATGTCAGTAAATGTAAATAATTATTGAGACCAAAAACAATTATGAGTTGTGTTTAAAAAAAAAGTAAAACTACAAGTATATAGACCATATTCTCTGCAATTAAATAAGAAATCAACAGTAAAGAGACAGTTAAAAAAATATATGCCTGCAAACTTAAAAATGCACTCCTAAAAAAAAGGAACCTACAGTGGGGGGAGGGTGTGGAGAGATTTATATTAGAAAGTACAAAATATTTAGAATTTAATGAAAGCATTATATACCACCATCTGCAAGATATATGTAAAGCAGTATTTAGAGAGAAATTTATATTTTTATATGTATTGATTATAATTATGAAAGATGGGAAATAAATAAGCTAAAACATCCAACTTAATTTTGTAAAAGAACACCAAATAATTCTAAGAAATAAGAAAAGAAATTCTAAGAAAGAAGAAAATATGAAATAAAATATAAAGAATATAAATGATCAACAAAACCAAAAGCTGGCTTTTTGAAAAAGACTAATGAAACAGACAAATGTCTAACTAAATTCCATTTAGAATTTAGAAAAATGGTATATATAAAATTAGTAATTTTAAAAAAACTCATAAGAGAACATTATGAACAAATTATGCAAAATGAGCTAAAAAACAGAAAGCCAAATAAATCAATAAAAATTAAAACCAGGCTAGGTGGTTTTACAGATAAGCTTTATCAAACCATCACAGAATCCTTGCCTTATCCCAGCTACTTCAAAAAATAGAAAAACACTATTAAAAACTTGATATTGACAAGGAAATCAACAGAACTTCATGTCACCTATTCTAAAAGTTAAACATCTCAGCTCTCAAAAAGATTCTTAATACTTTACTGGCTCCCTTATAGATCATAAATGCTTTACTGGACAACTATAGTAACCTCTTTCAAAGGTATGCTATCAAATCTCCCTCTCCAAGAGCCACTTTGAATTTGCTAACTTAAGACTACAAGGTCCACCTCCCTTTCCCTGCTGAGCCTCACAGGGTTTCATCAAGACCCCTCCTCTTTGCTGACTTCAAGGCAAATTTTAGAGAGGATGGTGGGGGGTCTTCTGGCTGACTCAGGCCCTTGTTCTGAGAGTCACCCCCTAAAGCACTTAAAAAGAAGTGTAAATTCTTTTTAGTAACCTTCCCTGCTAGTCACTGAACACACAAATCATTTACTCATTCTCTAATTTACCTATAGTACTAATCAAAATTTCTTTACAATTAAGTCCTTTTAGTCTTTTCATCACCACAATTCACCACAGTTTAGTTTCTTATACCCTATATTAAACAATTTACCGTACGTTGTCATGGCACTGATTCATTTATCCCTTGACCCACCCTCCTTTACAGTTAAAAATTAAGTGCCCTTGCTCTAATACTTCTTCAAATTCAGCCATAAATTGTTTCTATGTGATTCTTTTTTCTTTCTCTACTCTACTCCCTATGCCCACCTCATATGTGATAGCAACTGCCTTCAAAGGCAGTGGACTGAGATTCTGCAGGTCTCCCATCTACATAGGGGGTGGGGGTGAAGTTGTCCTACTGGAAAAGAACTCAACAAGCAGCAGCCCACACCAGGAGGATTATCCTTTTTGTATGTCCTCCTATCCTCCAATCACAATTTTTTGGCCTCAAAATTTTTGCAATGAAATCCTTTTTTTGGAAGTATGACTTCCTTCTAAGGAGCTTCAATTCCGGATTCATTTATCAAACCCACAATGGTAGTGATACTGCACTATGACAGTTATATAGGAAGATGGAAAAATTTCCCACGGGACTGGTAGGGACATGATGCCTAGGGGAATCAGATGAAACGGGGGAAAGAGCACTTTAGTGCAGAACCTGGTGACAGCAGAGGGAGAGATGAGATAGTTTAAAGGGTCACTTTAAGGCAGGGGTAGGATTCTTTTGAGAGGAGCATTAATAATTTGCACCTGAAGTAACAATCTCCTGAGTCAAAACTGAGCTCTCTCTGGAGCAGCAGCAGCAAAGTAAGCAAAGAGTAAAGAGGCAAGAATAAAGGAGTGATTTACCTCTGACCTTACAACCCCACTTTGACACAAAAACCTATTCATGGAGCTGCAGGAAGACAAAAAAGTGTCAAAAAGAAGCTGAGGAACAATGTGCAAGAACCACTAAGAGAGAAAGCAATTAGAATTCTTAGGATTAATGGGCTGGAGGACAACACAGAGTATCAAGAGCCTCACTACATACAAAATTATCAGTATTACTAAAAAAACCCACTGAGATCATTCTACAACTATGACAGGGACTTCCCCTGCCCCTGCTTTAACTAAACCAAAAGGGTCTCTGGTGAGTTTTAACACAATCAGTTGCAATCAAGAACATAATATTACTTTCCAAAGGGAGCAGCAGAACAAACAGTACTTTACTTATGTAGATCGTCATCCAAGAGCAGCGGAAGCATTTCATGATCTCGACGTAATGTGGATTTAATGGTATCTTCAGAAATACTTGTGAATCCACAAAGAAAAATTAAATTTGAAAATAAGGCGAAATAAAAATGGAAATATATCTACCCTTTAATTCATTTATTTAAAACTGGGGCAACAGCCATCCTTGCCTCTTCCCTTTCCTTTGCTTTCTATAGCCAGTCAGTAAGCCCAGTTGGTTGTTCTCTTTATAAACTGGCATCTGCCCCTTCTTTTTCCAGTCTAGTTATCGCCTGCCTGGACTGTTACCACAGCTGTCTCCTAACTGGTTTCCCTGTCCCCAGTTCCCACTCTATTCTGTCTCACACACTGTCACCAGATAAATCTTCCTAAAAAACTCCTTTCTTCATGAAATCACCCCACTGAAATCTCTGGCTTCCTACTGCCAACAGGATAGTCTCAACTAGTCAGTCAGATAATCAGAACACGCTGCCATTTGACCCCAAGTGACCTTTCCAACCTCATCTCCCACTATAGATCTCACTAGTCTCGAGCTGGACTATTTTACTTCCTATATCCTAAAGTGTGGCATTCATGCCTGTCACTCTGCATTTGGTCACATGGATTCAGAACGCTAGGTACACAAATTAATGACCATTTATTTCCAAATCCTGAAAGGCTTCCCTCTCTCCCCTCTACCAATTCTTCAAATTTTAGCTTGAATCCAACATTCTCTCAGAAGCATTTCTGAACCAGCATCACACACCTTCTCTCCTCTGAGATGCTCACAGGACTACATGAGTGGCAGAGAATATAACTGTTCTACAAATATCACCTACCATTATTATAGTCCTCTTTGTACTTCTCACTTGAGATTTACCACATACAACTTATATTATTAATCAATTTTTAAAATAATATGGCATAATATTTTATTTTTTAAACCCACACTCCCTGAAGACATTGGTTCATACTTATATGTCTCAATAATGTCCAGTACACAGCAAGCAATCATTAAGAATCTATCAGTTGAGCTGACTGACTAAAGGCATGCTTGCTTTTACCATGCAATGAAATTTAGGATACAAAACTTCAGTATCAAATAAAGAGGTCAAAAAATATTTCTTAAAAAAATATATATATATTTCTTATTTTATTACATACTAAATGTTTTCAAGAAATAAACTACACCTGGAATGCAAATGGCGATATTAAGTCATTCTAACTCAAAGATATGGGTAGGCAAGGGGAAAAAGACAAAGAGTAAGGCACAATGTTTCAGTGTTCAGTTGAAGAAAATCTCATTCATTTATTTTGGAAGCAAAGTTCTTCATCTATTTTGATGCACTTACTTTTGTTTTAATCGGATATAAGAAGTTGATAAATTGTTCCAAGCTTCAGCGTTCTGAAATGATAGACAACAGTTACAGACTATTCTCATTTAGGTATAATTGCTGCAACCAAAAAATATAACATATTTTCCTAGCTCAAGATGTACTCTTTACAATGTTAATTTTCAATAAGGTATGTTTAAAAATGTATAAGAAAATTAAATAAATTAAACTTAACACTTATAATTTAGAACAAAAATAGTCAACAAGGGCTTACCTGGTAGCACAGTGGTTAGGAATCTGCCTACCAATGCAGGGGACATGGGTTCAAGCCCTGGTCCGGGAAGATCCCACATGCTGCAACTAAGCCCATGTGCCACAAACTGAGCTTGTGCTCTAGAGCCCGCGAGCCACAACTACTGAGCCCACGTGCCACAGCTACTGAAGCCCAAGCGTCTAGAGCCTGTGCTCCACAATAAGAGAAGCCACCACAATGAGAAGTGCGTGCACCACAATGAAGAGTAACCCCCGCTCGCCACAACTAGAGAAAGCCCACGTGCAGCAACAAAGACCCAACGCAGCCATAAATAAATAAATAAATAATTTTTTAGGTCAACAAAATGATATAACTATTATAGCACTAATTTGGAAGTTTGCTAAGATTTTATTTCCAAATTTATATTTACAGAACAGTTGGACAATTTACAACATAATTTACACAATATATAGATTAACTACAAATCTAAAGTAATGCAAAATATTGTTTTTCCTATCATAAAAGGCTTTGCTATTTTACCATCATCCTTCATCAGATGGAAGAGTAAAGGAATATGTGTTCTCCAGTGTTAAGCCTAAGTATTTCATCAATCAAACATACTTCTCTACCTATTCCTCTATGCAATGACAAAAATAAATTAAAGCCTCTATATAAATGTTGATTCTAACAAGAATGATATAAATTATGCTTGTTCCTCTTTGTTCCACGTTTTATAAAACATAAAGTATATAGTTCTCAAGTTCCATACCTATGATATAAAAATTAATTGGCAATGGACCTCTCCTTACAGACAGAGCACTGTTAGTACCAGACTAGCCTTATCACCATAAAAAGTTACAAACTGGACGAAATTTAGGAAACAACTGTTTTTGAGAAGTTGGACAAAGGGTTACACAGGACTATGATCCCTGAGAGAAGGACAGTTGAGTTGTCTCAACAATCAACCTACACTTCTATCTAGAGGCACTTTGAGGGCTGCAGCACAGAAAGGTAGGAACCAAACAAAGCACAGCAAGTCTTACTAAGAGCGGGAAAAGAGTTCAGAGTTCAGGGCTGAAAAGGTGGCTGAATTTGCAAGACAAAATAACAGGGAAGAGAGATCTGTGCAGACAATAAGCTCCAGAAATCTCAATAAGCATCTCCTTGAGTCCTTGTCTGAATACTAAGCTATACGTGTGCAGGGCAAAACTTCTTAAGGCCAGGCAGGGAACAACTAAAAGACAGCTGCGAGCTGAATGGAGATTCTAGAGGTCACACGGTTCTGGGAGTTATTCAAGTTCCAACCAACCAGAGAGGAGAATTCTTACTGATCACCTGTGGGATTAAGTTCAGCCCCCAAAAGGTTATACCTCAAGAGAAGGTTGACAGCAACTCTGGAATACGGACAACTCCAGACCCACCTTAAGCTTAAAATCAAGCTGATTCACAGGTAAATTAACCAAATGCCAAAATAAAACTCTACCTTCCTCAAGGGGAAGACAACAAAACCCAGAAACTCAACAACATAGCATCCACAAGTGTAGGATATAATTTTTAAAAATTGGTAGACAGGCAAACAAGCAGGAAAATTCATCCATAACCAAATAAAAAATCAGTAAATAGAAACAGACACAGAAATTAAAGAGATGTTGGAATAAGCATACAAAAATTTCAAAGCAGTTGTTATAAATATAAAAAAGGATTTGAAGAGAACACGATAAGGTAACAACTGGGGAATCTCAGTAGAAACATGAAAACTATAGAAGAACCAAATAAAAATTCTTGAACTAAAAAAAAAAAATACATTGTCTGAAATGATGTTTAGTTTTTTTTTTAATTGAGATGTAACTGATATATAGCATTGTATTACTTTTAGGTGTACTACATAATGATTTGATATATGTGTATATATCGGTGGGATATATTGATTACCACAATAAGTTTAGTGAATATCCACCACCACACATAGTATAACAAGTTTAATGAATATGTTTAACAGCAGATTTGACATAAACATAAGAGCTAAACCAATGAAACTCTTAGAAGAAAAGATAAGGTAATCTTCATGATCTTAGATTTGGCAACAGATTCTTAAATATGACACCAAAAGCACAAGCAACAACAGAAAAAACAGACAGGCTGGACCTCATCAAAATTAAAAACTTTTGTACCTCAAAAGACACTATCAAGAAAGTGAAAAACAACTTGCAGAAGAGGAGAAAATATTTGCAAATCATATATTTGATATCAGATTTGTATCTAGGATATATAAAGAATTCTTACAACTCAACAGTAAAAAGACCAATAACCCAAATAGGTAAAGGATATCAATAAACATTTCTCCAAAGATGATACACAAATGGCCAAAAAGCACATAAAAAGATGCTCAACATCATCAGCCATCAAGGAAATGCAAATCGAAACCACAACAAGATACCACCTACTAGGATGACTGTAATCAAAAAGACAGACAATAATCAAAGACAAGTGTTGCCAAAGATGTTGAGAAATTAGAGCCCTCACACATTGCTGGTGGGGATGTAAAATGGTGCTTTAGAAAACAGTCTGGCAGTTTCTCAAATTTTTGAATAGAGAATGGATGAATTGTGAAAACATTAATCTAAGTGAAGAAAGGCAGTCAAAAAGACCACGCATTGTATGATTCCACTGATATGAAATATTCAGAATAGACAAATCTACAGAGACAGAATGTCCATTAGTGGTTGCCTAGGGGTGGGGATGGGGGGTAGACGTGGAAGGTGTTTGGCAGAAATGAGGAGTGACTGCTAACAGGTACAGGGCATTTCTTTTTATGGTAATAAAAATGTTCTAAAATTGACTGTGGGGATGGTTGCACAATTCTGAAAATAATTTTAAAAATCATTATATTGTACACTTTAAATGGATGAACTAGATGGCATGCGAATTATTTACCATCTCAGTAAAGCTGTTAAATATTTATAGACTAAAAGAACTTTCTAATAGTGCAATTAACATAGGCAGCACATGCTAGTGAGCAACAAAATATATGTGACACTTTGCTGTATACTCAGCAAAGTATATTTTTAACTAAAAAACTGTTCTACCAAAACTATTTTCTAAACAAAACAATGAATAACTTAGCTATTACGAGAAGAAACTTATTTCTATATTTATAACTCATATAACTTAGGGTGTGACCTTCTGCCAAAGAGATACCTTCCTCCACCACAAAAGGAATTGGTGTTCTTCTTTTTTTTTTGACATAAAATAATACAAAGTTTGAATCTTTTTGCCGCTTTCTCTCTCTCTCGCTCTCTTTTCTTACTGTGATAAGAACACTCAACATGAGATCACCCTTTTTAAAAATTTTAGGTGTACTCATCTTACATAACTGAAACTACAGACCCATAGGAATTGCTGTTCTGAACTGCAGTACAATTCAAATAACTTAAAGAGTACCAAAAAGCTGTAATAAGGAAAGAAGAACAAACAAACTTACGTCAGGTTCTAGAGTCACACAGCGCTGAAATGCCCTTGCTGAACCTCCATAGTCTTCCAAGGCCAGATAGGCACAGCCCAGAGAAAACCACACCCCGAGCTGCAAAGACCAAAAGACAAAGTCATTCAAACACATAGACATTTATAGAATTAACCTGAAAATCATTTAAGATACTATCAACAAACACACTACACTACTATAAAGAATGTAGAGCTATAATTTGGCTTACATTTTATATTAGTTTAAATGTAGGAAACTTAGCAATGGAGATGGCATTTTTCCATATAATTTTCGAAGCTAATACAACACTGAAAGCACGTGCAATATCACTGCACGTCTTTTACCGAGAAAGACCATTTTTTGTGTTAACCAACTCCATGAAAGCAATGGACAGCTCTGTTGACAAGCCCTGATATTATAAATGTGGGATTAATCTAACATTTTTACTGAGCATCTATGTAACTATGTAGAAAGTATACAGAGCATCAGCAGGTTCACAACTGATGAATGTATTACAAACTTGAGAGGAAAAATTTTTGCTTCCATCTTCAAGTTAGACCACAAGTACTTCTGCAGTTTAACCAAGAGCCAAATTGCCCTAGCATGTATCTGTTTAGGCATGCCCAAAATAATTTAGAAAAAGCAGGCTGAGAATCTGGATTACCAAAGAGTCATTCAAAGAGGAAAGCCTGACTTAAGTCAGTATGATTTGTAAACTTAGAGATGTAGAAAACAGGTAAATTAGGAAGTAGCTATTGAAATCACAAAAGAATTCTTTACATCACAGGGTTTCCTTAAAATTCAATAGCCTCTGTCAAAAGGAAGATAAGACTGATAAAAATTCAATGAAATTAGTCAGAAATGCAGCTATTACAACTTTGCTTTCCTTTTAGATATAGTTAGTAAGGCCAGCAGCAGAATGCAGTTTACTTTCTTACTTTCTTTGACTTCCAGTACAAAGGCAGTAAGCCAGCAGACAGACTTGGTTGAACACTTTAGGGTGGGAAAGGAAATGAGGTGCTCTGTTATCTGTCCATAGCCTTCCACAGAGGCAAGTAGGAAGCTGCCCCTACATCCCTCCTCCCCCTGCCATTCCTACAAAACTTGTTCCATATGGCTAGTTGAGGCCTGAAATTTCTTTAAGCAGATATAGATTTTTAGCCGATAATTAGAGATAAGGCTTAGAAAGCAAAGATCCTTGGGCAATTTAACACTTTGCCTTGAATTCACAAGAGGCTATAAATAACTGCTATGAGGACCCTTTAAGAGAAGAGATTTTGTTAGAGGTATAGGTAATGGCTAGAAACGGGGTGGCTGTGTGTTTGGGGGGGTGGGGGAGATGCAGAGGTACTAGGTGGAAATAAAGTTAGAAGTTCACTTTTCTCAATCAAGGGACTCTAGCAACTTAAAAATTAGCTCATTACACTTTGCTTTTGTCTGGTTATGTACAGAATTAACTGAAAAGAGTTCCATACTCACTAAACGTGACTCATTTGGGGAGGGTCTGATGCTAACGTATAAAACAACATATAAAACAAGCTCTCTTACTTTTAACCTAGTTGAAAGTTTCAAAATCTGTGTATTATATTTCATCATTTATAATGTACACTTTTTTTTTCCATTTAACATCTCTGCAATAGATGCATCTTAATAACCCAGAGCTGATCAGAGTTTTATTGGCAGCATTCAACTTTCTATACAAGGTGGCACTTACATGTGCCTCTTACAACTGACAGCATCTTATACCCCAATAAATCATGGCAGCAAGTTTACTTGGAATGAGGTATACCTCATTCTGGGACTAAATCAAGAAAAATGAGAATTGCCCTCAAAGTTCTCAAAATGCACGTGCCCTGCTTGCTTCCTGCATCAGCAAAGGACAAACTCCCCACAAAACTATTTCACATGTGTTATAAAAAACAAGTGTAAATTTAAGATGTAAATAAAGAACTTTATTTTTCAATCCACCTGAAAAAACAAAGGTTACAAACGTCTGAAATTAGCAATTATCTCACAGCTCTAACACAAGCTGGTGATGAGATTATTGTTGATCTTTAGGTTTTTAAAGCAAGTCAATATTTTGTAACCAATGTCCTAAAACCAAAATAAATTTGATGAAAACCAGGCAGATGGCAATTTAATATACAGTATTATGATTCTCTTTTCGCTCTTGGTAATTTGTGTAATTGCTTTTTAATTTGTGTCTGAAAGAAAATTCTAGAATCATTAACTGCTAGTAGGTTTTCATCTACTGATAACATATAATTATGATGGGAGATGACTTCTGTACACATCCTATTCTTTGAAATCATGAAATGGCTTAAAAAAAAACAACAACTCTAGGATCTTCTAACTGCTCTGGCTGACCCACTAAACCATCAAAACTGCATTCATCCCTGCATCTCAATAGAGGTCTTTGGAATTTGGCGGACTAAGGAGAATATTCAGTGCCTCTTACTCTTCATTTTAAACTATTACTTAATCTATATTATCCTCACTGGCATCTTGATTTAGGATGGTCATGCTCTGAAGAACAGAACATCATAAAAGAAAAAAAAATCAAAAGAAGCTTCAAAAAAAAAGAAAACTCACATGATTCCCCAAATTAAAGTTGTATATGGTTGAGTACCAAAGGTCTCTATCTTCTAGTCCAATGTTATCAGATAGAAATATAATGCTAGCCTCATTACATTTGCTAGTAGCTATTTTAGAAAGTAAAAAGAAATGGGTGAAATAAATGTTAATAACATATTTTATTTAACTCTACATATCCAAAATAGTATCATTTCAACATGTTATCAATATACAAAATTATCGAGATATGTTCATTTTTTTCGTATGACGTCTTTGAAACCTGATGTGTGTCCTACGCTTACAGCATCTCAATTTGGACCAGCCACACTTCAAGTGCTCAACCGCCACATGTGGCTAGTGGCTACCGTACTGGGCGGCACACTTCTACACTATTTCTCCAAAACACTGAGACAGACCCTGGCATACCTGCATCCGTCCCTTTTTTCTCCATTGAAGAAACTAGCTCCTCTGGCTGACACCCTCCCTTAGGCTCCAACTCTTCATATACTATAGTCACTGCTGTCCCCTCCATACAACAGCAACCAGAATAATTAGCACTTAATGAGCACCTACAATGTTTGCCAAGCACTGATACTGCGAGCTTTCCACACATCAACCTCATCTATTCCTCACAACAGCCTTGTGAGGCAGTAAATATCACCCTCATTCAAGAGGTGACCATGGACCAGAGGCAGTCAGCAAAAGAGGAGACTCGAGGCCCAGTCAGTGTGACTCCAGAGCCCACATCATCTCCACGTGACCATGCCGCCCCCCGCTACACCGCCTGCCCCACACACAGCCGTGATTTACGGCAGTGCCATCCTTGTCACCAGTAGAGAGGGCGGGGTGTTGGGGGGAAGGAAAGAGTCCAATTAACATGTGCTGGGAAAACTCAGGAGACGAATTTTTTAAGAACCAGGGCATCATCTAATTCCCCCCTCCGAAAGCTCTCTGGATTAGGCAAGTGGACAAAGATGAAGCAGAAGAATCGATGGCTGTTCGGTTGGAGGAAAGAGCTGAAAGGCAAATCTCTTACCAAGGGACTGGGCAAGGATGGAGAAAGATAATCATCTGACAGAGAAGCTCTGGTGGAGGTTTCTGTGGAGCTTATTTCCAAGGCAAATTGTGAAGGCAGGCAAGCTGTAGGCAGCGCAGTGATCTTTAGAAGCTGACAGTCTAGCTTTTTCCTCTGAGGGAGCCAGTACAGAAACACAAAAGCAGACCAACTATTTATCTTTAATATGATGATATATGCACTTGAAGAATGGTTTTAAATTATTTTAAAGATAATTATCAAAAAGCAGGAATGGTTGAAAACATGATCTCTCTTTGAATTTCCCTCAAAAGCCCCCTACAGAAACAGTGCAATAGAGGGAAAGATAAATGACTGGGACTCAAGAGGTTCTAAGGTACTGTATGACCTTGGCCATGTCACTTAACCTCTGAGTCTTAGTTCCCCAGTTGTTAAATAGGGGGGTGGATTAAGCAAAAATTCCAAGGCTCCTTCAGACCTCAGATTCTGAAAACCTGGAGGTGACAGGGTTCAAAGGTACATTAATGCCATCTAGTGGCAGAACAAGTACACTGATGATGCAAATAGAATACTTAGAATCAGCAGGGTTGACAAACTAGGAGGAAATCAGTTCAATTACAGGCTTAGAAATCAATGAAAAGAGGCGGTGAGGAAAATGAGGCCTAGAAAAGAAATGATTTGCCTAAAGCCACACAATGGTTCCTGGTTTCTGGTGTGCAATACATGTGATGAAGAGAGTAACTGCAATACTTACTAAACCTTAATAATTAAAATAGAAATTGAACACTAAGTACCACTGGACAGTGGGCATGGATTACTTTTAAAAGTTAATTTTTACAAGGGTATTTAAAGCACATCTGCAATAGGTGTCATTTACTTATGTATTACAATTTTCTTTCTTAAATTATGAGCCTACTATTCAAATTTCCTTCCTCCTCAAGGCTTCTGCAGAATGAATGAATAATCAGTAGCTTCACTTTTGTTTTTTTTACTAATTTTCCTTACAGGATTGACTGAATTTTTCTGATGTCCCATATAATAAAGTGTAACACATTATAACTGAATCCTGAAGCCAAGCTACATTCTCCATTCTTTCCTTTCTATACCCCTGACTCATTCCCATGACCCCAAATGCAGATAAGTTGTTGAATGCGGCTTCGTTAAACAGGAAGTGACCCAAGCCAAATCCAAGAGAGCTATCAATGCTGTCTGCTAATATCTTTTCCTAAAATGATGCTCGCTGCTCATAGTTTTTAAAAATGTGCACCACCAACTCTTTCGTAACCAAATTTCTCATTTACTATTAAATACTATGTTCTCCTCCCTAAGGAAACACAAGTCTTAACCTACCAGCTTCTCCCTCTCTCTCAAAAGTTTCCTCTATGTCAGTGTCTTCTTTTAAACTACAAGAGCAACTGAATTTTATACACACTTTTTTTCTTCTACGAGAAAGGGTATTAATTGTTTAGTGTCCTCCTCTTATTCCTGTCCTAGACTTGGTTACCACTGGTTCTTCTATTTGCCTGCTCTTTCCAGAGAATTCACATGTGAGGTAACATGGGTGTTTACATATCATCTGCATGAAACTCTCCTGTTAGATATACCTCCCTATCTTTAGGCTACAGATAATGGGGTAACAATGATTTTCTACCACACTGCAATGGGCAGGACAGAAAACTCCACGTCAACTGAGAACTTACTATGGGCCAGGAAATATGCTAGATACTTTATACATATTGGCTCTAACTTTCCCAACAGCAAATTGAGATAGGGATTATATCTCCACTTTACAAATGAGGAAACTGAAGCTCAGAAAGATGAAGTGATTTACCTTAGGATTACTAGGATTCAGAGTCAGGTCTATGGCCGCAGAGCTCTGCCCTCCCCTCTACCCCTTAGTCCCAGCTACAGCCCAGATGTTATCACAGTGCTCGTATTTCTTGGCAGTTATGCAAGTTAGACCTTAAGAGTTTCATTTTTTATTGCTTACCAATATGAGAAAGGAAGAACAAAAGAGAAAGAATCTCTTTTTTCTCTACATATTATTCGCATATGGTTATTCTCTTCTCCACTGGAATGTAAGCTCCAATCCTCGAACCTCCCCACCACAGTAACACAAGTGCACAACAGAAACTCTAACTCCATTTCAAATAAAAACATTTCTTCTTTCAAAAACTGAAATGAAAGAGAAAAAGTTGACCCCTACAAATCAAAGAAGAACAAAAGTTCTCAGGTTAATTAACAATTCTATCAGAGTACTACATCGTGGAAGTCTAGTCTTACATATAGCACGGGCAGGGAAAGGTTGCCTTGATTCCTCTAAAACTCCCTGGTCTCGCAGAGAGTCACCCACTGTCATGTGCTGGACTGTCCCATTACATCAAAGTTACAACTTCACTTTGCTCCTGACAAAAGCCCCAATGGTTATGTATTAAAGAAAAACGTTCAAACCCGACAGTCTTGTATTCAAGGCTTTCCATAACATCTAACTTGACCTCAGCCAAATCTGCCATTCCTTCCTAAATAAGACAACATCCTCTAGAGGCAAAACAATGAACAGGTTAAGAGTAAGTGCTCTGAAATCAGAAAGCCCCACCCCGATCCCAGCGCCACACCTCATAAGCTGTGGGATCTCGTGTAAATTAATTAACCCCCTATTTCCTCACCTGTGAAATGAGGGGAATAACAGTAAGTACCTTGGGGATTGGGCTGAGGATTAAAACTGTATGCAAAATGCTTAGAATAGTACCTGGCACCTAGTAAATACTCAACGTTGGCTGCTAGAATTATTATTACAACTGAATTTAAGAAGAAATAGTCAGGACTTCCGTGGTGGCGCAGTGGTTGGGAGTCCGCCTGCCGATGCAGGGGACACGGGTTCGTGCCCCGGTCCGGGAAGATCCCACATGCTGCGGAGTGGTTGGGCCCGTGAGCCATGGCCGCTGAGCCTGTGAGTCCGGAGCCTGTGCTCCGCAACGGGAGAGGCCACAACAGTGAGAGGCCCGCGTACCGCAAAAAAAAAAAAAAAAAAGAATAAATAGTCAAAACCTACCGCTACCAAGAAACCTTTGCTTGCTACATGCTTGATTTTTGCATCTGCTAGTCTCCTTTCCCGAAACTATTTTCCTAATTTTTGCCTCCTATCTAAATCCCAACCACTCCTCTTAGTTCGTGACATCTCCATCAGGCCTTACCTACTTTTCATCACGCCATCACTAGGCACCCAAAGCATGGCGTCTATTTACTCTACCCCTTGGTCACAGGAAAAGTTACTTCTGCCTCTTCTCTCCATTTAGCCCATATAAACCACAGGAGAGGAAGAGGCCACATCTCAACACAATTCTTTCGTAACCCCTCCCCCAATACCTCACAGTGATTTTATAAACAGTTCATTTACACTTATATTCTAGCTTATACTATAGAAGATGCTTAATAAACAGAAACTGCTATTATAATATTAATGCTCTCATCTTCTTTCCTGTTTCGTTGGAAACATTATTCTGTTTCCAGAGCTAATGCCTTCATCTCTTCTCATTTCACTCCTTCCTAGAATGACATTCCCTAGGTTAGCAACCCATCTCTCTCTATAACATTCAATCTCTCCTTCACTCACTGGATTCAACCACATAAAGGTCTCCAGTATCTTGAACAGTGTTACTTGACTCTTCTGCCCCTTGGTACAACACTCTACATTTTGACTCTCATTTCCTTGACATGCTCCTAAAAACAACAGTCTATGGATGTTATGTCCATTTCCTCAGCTGCCACACACTCTTTTGCCTCCTGAAGCTGGTTCTGAAGGTCATTAGTGAGCTCCAAATCCAATAAACTCTTCTTAGCTCTCTTTAGACTTTACCACTACACGTGACATTTCTTACGGATACTCGTTCTTCCTTTAGTTTCCATGACTCCCTTCTTTGGGGTCCTTCTATCCCTCTGACCAAGACTCTGGTATATTTTGTTTGAATCATATTTCACTGGTGCTACTTCCTCTATCTTCCTCCAACCCCAGGAGATGCCCGAAGTTCAAGATTTTGCCTCGTGTTCTCTTCCAACACAGTTTTCTGTCAAGAGTTCATTCACTTGCATGGATTCACCTTACTTCCACAGAAAAGCCCCAATCTGCAAGCTCAGTTCTTGGCCTCACTCCTAGGCTTCAGGCTTGGACTGCCTTTCACTGGACTGTGAGCCCTCTCTACTTCGACACGGCAACATCTCTTCATATTCAACACTCAAAACACATCATCTTCCCCTACCAAAGATACTTTCCCTTCCTCCTGAATTCTCTGTATCTATCAATAGGGACATTTCCTTTTTAACCAAACAACTGAGAAAACTGGCATGTTCTCAGATCCCGAACTCTCCCTCAATGCTGCCAATCCAGTGAATAAGGCCCAGAAAATTTTCCTTTATAATGAGCTTCAACCTGTTCTATCTTTCCATCCTCACTGCTAAAGCCACTGATCACTCATCCATGACATTCATCCCTTATTTAAACTTCCTAGAATGTCACTTTTGTCATATCACTCTTTTATTCAAAACCACAACAGACTTCCATATCTGTAGGGTTACTAATCCTGAAGAAAGGCACTTAAGGCCCTTCACAAACTAGTTCTGTCCATATCATTTCCCAGTGGAAACTCTCTGCTCTCTGCTGATAGGCTGACACAGCCCGGTTCATTCCCACATCCGTGTCTGGTTCACAGCAGGATCTTGATAATGCTTAGTGAGGCAACCATATAATGTACTGTTCAAACTGCAACATTTAAAAAAATGAAACAAGGCATTAAAAAATCATTAAAATTATAGGACCTTAAAAAGACCTTATTTATTGACCAACAAACTACTGATTGTCAAATTGGTTTTACTACTAATATAACAGGGGACCTAAAGACGGTTCTATTTGAAAACCATTTTCAAAAGTAAAATTATTTATTGAATAAAATATATTAAAATTTTGTAAATTCTGATTATCTGAAATTTTAAAATAACAAAAGGAATATTAAGCAAGCTATATATTTGTGACATTTGCATATTTCTCTAATATATTACAGAATTAAAATCAATTTTTCTTAGCAGATATTCATATCCTCTAATCAGTTCCTTAGTCATATCTAATTCTAATACCATGTCATTGATATTTTCTGATAATTTTTTCAGTATCTTAGTACTTTTAATTTTTTCATAAAAGTGCCTACTGTCTACTTCAAAGTTATTCTTTATTGTTAATTGTCAAATTTATCATTAGTACATTTAAAATTGTTAAAACTTTTGATTGACTCTTTGTAGGTCATAATAATTTTAGCTGAGAAAATATTCTTTCTAAATGTATTGAGGAAAAATTAAAAATAGAACCACCGTATGATCCAGCAATCTCACTGCTGAGTATATAGCTGAAGGAAATGAAATCACTCCTCGAAGAGATATCTGCACCCTCATGTTCACTGTAGCATTATTCACAATAGCTGAGACATGTAAACAAACTGTCTGTCAATAGATGAATGTATAAAGAAATTGTGTGAGTGTGTGCACACACTGTGTGAAATATTATTCAGCCATGAAAAAGAAGGAAATCTTGCCTTTGGCAACAAAATGGATGAACTTTGAGAGCATTTTGCTAAGTGAAATAAGTTACACAGAGAAAGACAAATACCATATGCTCTCACTTGTATGTGGAATCTAAAAAAGCCAAACTCATAGAAATAGCGGAATGGTTATTGCCAGGAGTTGGGGGTGGGGGAAAGTGGGGAGATATTGGTCAAAGCATACAAACTTCCAGTTATAAGATAAATAAGTTCTGGGGATCTAACATACAGTATGGTGACTATAGTTAATAATACTGTATTATATACTTGAAAATTGCTAAAAGAGTAGATCTTAAATATTATCATCACACACACACGAAGGTGACAGAGGTGAGGTGACAGAGGTGTTAACTAATGCTCCTGTGGTAATCATTTCACAATATATACATGTATCAAATCTTATCACGTTGTATACCTTACACAATACGTCAATTATACAATATGTCAATTATATCTCAACAAAGCCGGGAAAATTTTTTTTTAATGTACTGAGATAACTAGGAAGCTCAGAGCAACTGCTGCTAAACAAAGGATATTCTGAATTCTAGTTTTGTTAATACTGAAGCTTATAAATATTTTTCTTTGGTCCTGTCTTTTGGCCTCCATTTAGAGTACCTTTCTTCAACAAATATTTTTAACAGGACAAAATCATCAAATAATTCATCAAATTTATGATTCTTTGTAGGTTTCATCAAACTTACAAATTTATAAATTATAGGCCTTCTCAATTACATTCTACTCTAGAATAGAATATAAATTTATTCTGTTAAAATCAAAAGCTTTGGCAAATTATTATTGATATCTTAAGAACAATGGTACTTGGTTATTTTTTTAAGTCCTTATTTTTTTAGAGATACATACTAAAACATTTAAAAATGAAATGATATATTGGGTTTGTTTCAAAATAATATGGGATGGAGTGGGGAAATATAGATGAAACAGGCCCAGTCATGTGTTAGTAACTGTTGAAGCTGGTTCATAGGCACATGGGAGGGGACTCTTTATTCTGGTCTCTGCTAGTATATATTTTGTATAATTGAAAGTTTCATAACAAAAGGTTACAAAGAAAAGATTCCTCCTAGGTAGATGTTACAGACTGAACTGTATTCCTCTCAAAATTCATATGTTGGGGATTCCCTGGTGGCGCAGTGTTTGAGAGTCCGCCTGCCAATGCGGGGGACACGGGTTCATGCCCCAGTCTGGGAGGATCCCACATGTTGCGGAGCGGCTGGGCCCGTGAGCCATGGCCGCTGAGCCTGCGCGTCCGGAGCCTGTGCTCCGCAATGGGAGAGGCCACAACAGTGAGAGGCCCGCGTACCGCAGAAAGGAAAAAAAAAAAAAAAAAATCATATGTTGAAGCTCAACCCGAAGTGTGACTGTATTTGGAGATAGGGCCTTTAAGGAGATAATTAAGGTTAAATGAGGTCATAATGGTGAGGCCCTAATCCGACAGGACTGGTATCCTTTGAAGAAGAAGAAAAGACACTGGAGCTCTCTCTACACATGAACAGAGAAAAGGCCATGTGAGGAGACAGTGAAAAGGTAGCTGTCTAAAAGCAAGGAAAAGACCTCACCAGAAACCAACCCTGAAGGCACCTTGATCTTGGACTTCTAGCTTCCAGAACTGTGAAAAAATTAATTCCCACAGTGGTTTAAACCACCCAGTCTGTAGTATCAGTCAGCCCTTAGCAGACTAACACAGTAGGGATATTCAAAAGTAAAATTATACATTATTAAATTAAATCCTGTACACGATTTAAACTCTCATTGTTCCTCTTCAAGATAAATTTAAATGTCTTCCTGTTTGAAAGTTTGCTTTCAATAATTACAATCTAGTAAAAGTTGTAAAAGCTGAAATTTTTTTGAACTCCGTTAATTGAATACATAAAAGATTTCCAATTGATTTTGAACACAATGCAGCCCAAACGAAAGACTCCTTAAAAAAAAAAAGTTCCTATCATTATAGGACACTTAAATTGATTTATTAAAAAATTCTTCAAAAAACTCTAACAGGGCTTCCCTAGTGGCACAGTGGTTAAGAATCTGCCTGCCAATGCAAGGGACACAGGTTCGAGCCCTGGCCCGGGAAGATCCCACATGCCACGGAGCAGCTGGGCCCGTGCACCACAACTACTGAGCCTGAGCTCTAGAGCCTGAAAGCCACAACTACTGAGCCCACATGCCACAACTACTGAAGCCTGTACAACTAGAGCCCGTGCTCCGCAACAAGAAAAGCCATGACAATGAGAAGCCCGCGCACCGCAATGAAGAGTAGCCCCTGCTCACTGCAACTAGGGAAAGCCCGTGCACAGCAACAAAGACCCAACACAACCATAAATAAATAAACAAATAAATAAATAAATTTATTAAAAAAAAACTCAAACATTTTTATAGTACATTAGGTGATGGGCAGCAACAAGAGAAAGTATATACTGCCACACTAATTTTATTTTAATTCAACATCAGACATCACATCAGACATCACAAGAATTTTGTAATTTAATTACCCAAACAGTGTATATTAAAGTATGTGTAAATGACGACCGCTAGTTTTTATTTCCATTGGTAGAAGCTCGTTTGGACCATATTATGTCCACCACTACAACCCATTCCAAGTACATTTCTGTTCCACTGGTTTTCTTAATTCAAAAAGAGAATTACTTTTACCATGTTGTCATGCTCCATGAAAATTTGTATCCTTATTATCACCACTAGAAGAAATACTTTTATCATTGATGTTTAACAATAGCATTCAGAATAATGTCAGATGTTTCAACTTTAATAGAGTGAATTTCCAAAACTTTTATTTTGAATCCAATAATTAGGTGAAAAAAATTAAAACCATTGTGAGAACCAAATTAATGAGTTTTCTGTTTGAAGCATCTGATGTCACTGATATAAAACTGGCAGATTCAACTGTCAGTGAACTACTTCTGCTAAGAGCTAGCACATTAACAGTTATGATCTCACTTTTCACACACACACGAAAAAATTTGGTATCAACTTATTTTCTAAACTAATTTTGCGCATTTTCATTTGCTCTAGATAAAAGTCCAGTCTCACAGAATGACATGAAAATACACCTCCTACAGCTGCATATTAAATTGTCATCTTTGGACATGCTTCCTATTAAAACAACAACAACAACAACAACTACTAACTTTTGACATAAACACTAATGCTTCTTCAGAAATCTTGGGTCTTCTGGTTTTCATGTGATTAGTGATATGATTACGGCCCCTGAGGTGGAATTTAATTATATCAGCTAAATCTTGGACAAGTTATATTAATACATTTATTTACTCTCTTGACAAGTGAAAATTAAGTTCTTAATTATTCCCTAAAAACACATTTTAAAAATTTGTTTGCTTTTTGGAGATGATTGCTGCCAAAAGGGTTTACTATAAACTATATAAAAAGTTATCAAGCAATATAATATAGAAATAGTGGTACATTTAGAACATACAGTAAGTGACCAAACCCCTGCAGCAAGGGAATTCAGCCTATTCTCCATGTGCTTTTATTTCTGGCAGGACTGCTTTGCCTCTACTCCCCATACATCTATCTGGCCTACAATTCCCCATATTTCCCACTAATTCTGCCAACTGGTAACCAGGCAACATCATGCATCTCACAGGCTGCAGCTTGACACAAGTGTCTGATATATACCAAGGGGCTTATAGAGACATTGGCTCAAACATTTCTCCTACCACCACCCAAAACCTGAAGGAGGTGGCTGCCCTCAGCCACTCAGAGCACAGTTGATGTTATCAGCAAGCATCCTACACACTGTCCTCTAAAGGGCAATGTTAGTTAAGTTGCATCTGGAAAGCATTGGGGAAAAAAGACACAGGCTCCTACTGGCCACCTTTCAGATTTTATAGCACATCGTAAAGTGGGAGCTCCATCCACCACATGCATTAAACACAACACTAGATGAGGCTATGGCTGAAGACAGAAGTACAAAATGAATGTCTATGAAAACCCCTTCCAACTTCTTTTAATGTAACTATTAATAATAGCACTTCATTTAAAAAGTAAAAATCTGGGGACTTCCCTAGTGGTCCAGTGGTTAAGACTCTGAGCTTCTAATGCAGGGGGCGCAGGTTCAATCCCTGGTCAGGGAAATAAGATCCCATATGCCGTGCAGTGTGGCCAAAAATTAAAAAAAAGAAAAAAAAAAGTAAAAATCTGGGACATACAATAAACTGGATGTGTTATCAGCATATTAGGCACAAATTAGGATAGCCACTTAGTAAACTCTCAAATCTTCACCTTTCTTCATGCTTTTCTCCTACCTGTGAAGCTAGTTCCCCTCCTGCACATCTACTCACTTTGCATCAATCAGTGAACATCTGAGCTAACTTCTGTCCCATCTCTGCCTGCATCAGTCCACAGCGATCCCTCACCTCCTCTCAACTGCCTATACATGTATCTTTCCATATATATACTGCCAGTAATATCATATAACCTTACAAAAATGACCAGTTAATTGAGGAGGAAAGTCAAGGAAAATTTTAAATTTTTAACGGGGGTAAGGGGGGAAATTGACAAAATAAAAGGAATAAAGTATATGCGCTGAGGGAGGGGTAAAAAATGATAGGAAGTGACATGTTCCTTTTTCAGGGCTACACATACTAGCTTGATATCTGAACAATTTCTTTGATTTTATTTTTTGCATAAAAGTAGGGGACAATGAGAATAACTACCTAAGAGTAGACCTAAGGATTTATGTTTTAATTCTGGTCCGGAGTCTACAAAATTCTGCTTGGGAGGTTTGGTGACCACTTTCCCCACTTCAGCTTCTTTTCTTTTTTTTTTTTTTTTAACCTCTTTATTGGAGTATCATTGCTTTACAATGCTGTGTCAGTTTCTGCTTTATAACAAAGTGAATCAGCTATACATACACATATATCCCCATATCCCCTCCCTCTTGCGTCTCCCTCCCTCCCACCCTCCCTATTCCACCCCTCTAGGTGGTCACAAAGCACCGAGCTGATATCCCTGTGTGATGCGGCTGCTTCCCACTAGCTATCTATTTTACATTTGGTAGTGTATGTATATCCATGACACTCTCACACTTTGTCCCAGCTTACCCTTCTCCCTCCCTCCCCGTATCCTCAAGTCCATTCTCTAGTAGGTCTGCACCTTTATTCCTATCCTGCCCCTAGGTCCTTCATGACCTTTTTTTTTTTTTTTTTTTTTAGATTCCATATATATGTGTTAGCATATGGGATTTGTTTTTCTCTTTCTGACTTACTTCACTCTGTATGACAGACTCTAGGTATATCCACCTCACTTCAAATAACTCAAACTGGGCTTCCCTGGGGGCACAGTGGTTGAGGGTCCGCCTGCCGATGCAGGGTACGCGGGTTTGTGCCCCAGTCTGGCAAGATCCTGCGTGCCGCGGAGCAGCTGGGCCTGTGAGCCATGGCTGCTGGGCCTGCGCCTCTGGAGCCTGTGCTCCGCAACGGGAGAGGCCACAACAGTGAGAGGCCTGCGTATCGCAAAAAAAAGCAAAAAAATCAAACAACAAAAAATAACTCAAATTCGTTTCTTTTTATGGATGAGGAATATTCCATTGCATATATATGCCACATCTTCTTTATCCATTCATTTGTTGATGGACACTTAGGTCGCTTCCCTGTCCTGGCTACTGTAAATAGAGCTGCAATAAATATTGTGGTACATGACTCTTTTTGAATTATGGTTTTCTCAGGGGATATGCCCAGTAGTGGGATTGCTGGGTCGCACGGTAGTTCTATTTTTACTTTTTTAAGGAACCTCCATACTGTTCTCCATAGTGGCTGTATCAATTTACATTCCCAGCAACAGTGCAAGAGGGTTCCCTTTTTCCACACCCTCTCCAGCATTTATTGTTTCTAGATTTTTTTGATGATGGCCATTCTGACCAGTGTGAGATGATATCTCATTGTAGTTTTTTGTTTTTGTTTTTGTTTTTGTTTTGCCGTACGCAGGCCTCTCACTGTTGTGGCCTCCCCCATTGCGGAGCACAGCCTCCGGACGTGCAGGCTCAGCGGCCATGGCTCACGGGCCTAGCCGCTCCGCGACATGTGGGATCTTCCCGAACCGGGGCACAAACCCGTGTCCCCTTCATCGGCAGGCGGACTCTCAACCACTGCGCCACCAGGGAAGCCCCCTCATTGTAGTTTTGATTTGCATTTCTCAATTGATTAATGAAGTTGAGCATTCTTTCATGTGTTTGTTGGTAATCTGTATATCTTCTTTGGAGAAATGTCTATTTAGGTCTTCTGCCCATTTTTGGATTGGATTGTTTGTTTTTTTGATATTGAGCTGCATGAGCTGCTTGTAAATTTTGGAGATTAATCCTTTGTCAGTTGATTCATTTGCAAATATTTTCTCCCATTCTGGGGGTTGTCTTTTCGTCCTGTTTATGGTTTCCTTTGCTGTGCAAAAACTTTTACATTTCATTAGGCCCCATTTGTTTATTTTTCTTTTTATTTCCATTTCTCTAGGAGGTGGGTCATAAAGGATCTTCCTGTGATTTATGTTATAGAGTGTTCTGCCTGTGTTTTCCTCTAAGAGTTTGATAGTGTCTGGCCTTACATTTAGGTCTTTAATCCATATTGAATTTATTTTTATGTACGGTGTTAGGGAGTGTTCTAATTTCATTCTTTTACATGTAGCTGTCCAGTTTTCCCAGCACCAATTATTGAGGAGGCTGTCTTTTCTCCATTGTTTATTCTTGCCTCCTTTATCAAAAACAAGGTGACCATATGTGCATGGGTTTATCTCTGGGCTTTCTATCCTGTTCCATTGATCTATACTTCTGTTTTTGTGCCAGTACCATACTGTCATGATTACTGTAGCTTTGTAGTATAGTCTGAAGTCCGGGAGACTGATTCCTCCAGCTCCGTTTTTCTTTCTCAAGATTGCTTTGGCTATTCAGGGTCTTTTGTGTTTCCATATAAATTGTGAAATTTTTGTTCTAGTTCTGTGAAAAATGCCAGTGGTAGTTCGATAGGGATTGCATTGAATCTGTAGGGTGCTTTGGGTACTACAGTCATTTTCACAATGTTGATGCTTCAAATCCAAGAACATGGTATATCTCCATCTATTTGTATTATCTTTATTTCATCAGTGTCTTATAGTTTTCTGCATACAGGTCTTTTGCCTCCTTAGACAGGTTTATTCCTAGGTATTTTATTGTTTTTGTTGCAGTGGTAAATGGGAGTGTTTCCTTAATTTTTCTCTCAGATTTTTCAACATTAGTGTATAGGAATGTAAGAGATTTCTGTGCATTAATTTTGTATCCTGCTACTTTATCAAATTCATTGATTAGCTCTAGTAGTTTTCTGGTAGCATCTTTAGGATTCTCTATGTATATTATCATGTCATCGGCAAACAGTGACAGCTTTACTTCTTCTTTTCCGATTTGGATGCCTTTTATTTCTTTTTCTTCTCTGACTGCTGTGGCTAAAACTTCCAAAACTATGTTGAATAACAGTGGTGAGAGTAGACAACCTCGTCTTTTTCCTAATCTTAGAGAAAATGGTTTCAGTCTTTCACCATTGAGAACGATGTTGGCTGTGGATTTGTCATATACGGCCTTTATTATGTTGAGGTAAGTTCCCTCTATGCCTACTTTCTGGAGGGTTTTTTTTTTATCATAAATGGCTGTTGAATTTTGTCAAAAGCGTTTTCTGCATCTACTGAGATGATCATATGGTTTTTATTCTTCAATTTGTTAATATGGTGTATCACATTGATTGATTTGCATATACTGAAGAATCCTTGCGTTCCTGGGATAAACCCCACTTGATCATGGTGTATAATCCTATTAATGTGCTGTTGGATTCTGTTTGCTAGTATTTTGTTGAGGATTTTTGCATCTATGTTCATCAGTGATACTGGCCTACAGTTTTCTTTGTGACATCTTTGTCTGGTTTTGGTATCAGGGTGATGGTGGCCTCATAGAATGAGTTTGGGAATGTTCCTCCCTCTGCTATATTTTGCAAGAGTTTGAGAAGGATAGGTGTTAGCTCTTCTCTAAATGTTTGATAGAATTCGCCTGTGAAGCCATCTGGTCCTGGGCTTTTGTTTGTTGGAAGATTTTTAATCACAGTCTCAATTTCAGTACTTGTGATTGGTCTGTTTGTATTTTCTATTTCTTCCTGGTTCAGTCTCAGAAGGTTGTGCTTTTCTAAGAATTTGCCCATTTCTTCCAGGTTGTCCATTTTATTGGCATATAGTTGCTTGTAGTAATCTCTCATGATCCTTTGTATTTCTGCAGTGTCAGCTGTTACGTCTCCGTTTTCATTTCTAATTCTATTCATTTGTGTCTTCTCCCTTTTCTTCGTGGTCATTCTGGCTAATGGTTTATCGATTTTGTTTATCTTCTCAAAGAACCAACCAGCTTTTAGTTTTATTGATCTTTGCTATTTTTTCCTTCATTTCTTTTTCATTTACTTCTGATCTGATCTTTATGATTTCTTTCCTTCTGCTAACTTTGGGGTTTTTTTGTTCTTCTTTCTCTAATTGCTTTAGGTGTAAGCTTAGGTTGTTTATTTGAGATGTTTCTTGTTTCTTGAGGTAGGCTTGCATTGCTATAAACTTCCCTCTTAGAACTGCTTTTTCTGCATCCCATAGGTTTTGGGTCGTTGTTTTCACTGTCATTTGTTTCTAGGTGTTTTTTGATTTCCTCTTTGATTTCTTCAGTGATCTCTTGGTTATTTAGTAGTGTATTGTTTAGCCTCCACGTGTTTGTGTGTTTTACAGATTTTTTTCCTGTAACTGATATCTAGTCTTATAGCATTGTCGTCGGAAAAGATACTTGATACATTTCAATTTTCTTAAATTTACCAAGGCTTGATTTGTGACCCAAGATATGATCTATCCTGGAGAATGTTCTATGAGCACTTGAGAAGAAAGTGTATTCTGTTGTTTTTCGATGGAATGTCCTATAAATATCAATTAAGTCCATCTTGTTTAATGTATCACTTAAAGCTTGTGTTTCCTTATTTATTTTCATTTTGGATGATCTGTGTCCATTGGTGAAAATGGGGTGTTAAAGTCCCCTACTATAACTGTGTTACTGTTGATTTCCCCTTTCATGGCTGTTAGCATTTGCTTATGTATTGAGGTGCTCCTATGTTGGGTGCATCAATATTTACAATTGTTATATCTTCTTCTTGGATTGATCCCTTGATCATTATGTAGTGTCCTTCTTTGTCTCTTGTAATAGCCTTTGTCTTAAAGTCTATTTTGTCTGATATGAGAATTGTTACTCCAGCTTTCTTTTGATTTCCATTTGCATGGAATATCTTTTTCCATCCCCTCACTTTGTCTGTATGTGTCCCTAGTTCTGAAGTGGGTCTCTTGTAGACAGCATATATAGGGGTCTTGTTTTTGTACCCATTCAGCTGGTCTATGTCTTTTGGTTGGAGCATTTAATCTTTTTACGTTTAAGGTAATTATCCATATGTATGTTCCTATTACCATCCACTTCAGCTTCTAACAGCCCACAATCCCCAGAAGTCTACGGTTGATTTTGAATTTTACTAGTTTCAAAAGTTACTTGGGAAAATTAAACAGGTAGGGGTAAACGAATGGTAGCTAGCAATCTCAACACAAATGCAAATGGTACACACATCTTCTGGTTCTCTAACAAATGCACCATAGACAAATGCATTTAGTTTTGTAGACCATCCCTAATATAAAACCAAACATTCCTATTTTTATAACAATTTGATTTCAGGAAGCCATTACAATGCACAAAAGCCATTCAAATATCTCTCTCATTTGCCTGAGTTTTGTTATTAAACCTAATTGTTTGGATATGTCAGAAAAGCAGGGATAGAATTTTTTAAATTCTCTTTTTCTATTTTCCTTTCATTCCAGGACTTAGAGGAGACAATAGCATGTAGGAGCTCTCCTTCTTCAGAGACAATTCAAACTTGCATCAAGAGTTATAGTAAGTCTACAGCATTCAAGTTTGCAACCTGTAGTAGTTCTGTACAACTGTAGCATCATACGCCTGCATATTTTGGCATGGCTTACAGCCTGCCTGAATTCGATCCATATGACAAACTGCAAAATATCCTCACATAATATGTTTGCTCTGTGACGCTGCTTGGAGCAATTGTCATTTCTTTGTCTTGCTAAGTAATTAATTTGAAATCATATAATGAGACCATTGGGCCCTGTCAAGTCCTCCCTTGCGAATTCCCTTACTCCACCCCTTCTTTCCTATTGCCCCTCCCCCACAGACAACTGTCCTGCTAGACCACTGCTATAGTTCCTAAGCCTGCCTACATCTAGTGTCTCCCATGGCCACAGAGTTGCCAGAACAATATTCTTAAATCACCTCCATGCACACCACATTCCTTCAATTCAACAAAGCCAAACAGAAATCAACCCTTTAATAGCCTCCTACCTGCCAAATAAAAAAAACAAAGGCCTCACCTTCAAGACCTTCCATAATCTGGCTCCAGTCTAGCTTTCCCACTGGGACTGTCCTATTCCCTTTCACTCTAAAAAACTAGCCTATTCACTAACACTCTGTACACACACACACACACACACACCCCTTCTCTTTGTGTTTCCAGGGCTGGGCTCAAACTGTTCACCTGCCTGGAATGCCCTCACCACTGCCTTTCCATTGGCCTGTTCAAGTATTATGTGTCCTTCAAAGCCCAATTCACCATCCTCTCTTCATCATTGTCTACAAAAGGCAGAAATAGTCTCTTTGGCCTCTATAAAACTAGTGTCTTAAAAATTACTCTCTGGGTTTTTCTTTGAGGCCTCATACTGTTGGCTAGCTTTGTCTATGTCCACTTCACTAGACTGTAGCAGAGGGTACAAACCAGGCCATCTGGTGATCTGCTGCTACTGCTTCCTCCTCTGGTTCCGTGCCATGTGTACAGCAGACAATTAATATGTATTTGATCGAATAACTGGTTGAAGATATTATTTGTTCACTCATTCAACAATTATTTATTAAAGACCCAATATGTGCTAGGCACTGTTACAAGCACTAGGAAAATGTGAGTGAACCATGCAGATAAAAATTTCTACCTTCATAGAACTTACACTGTAGTGGAGGAGAAAAAGATTTTTTTTTTTAAGTAAGCTATATATAATATTAGAAGGTGCTAAGTACTATGGAGAAAAATAAAGTAGGGAAGGAAAATAAGGAATGTAAGGTAAGGGTGGAAAGTGGGGGTGTGATTTTAAATAGAATGATTATGGAAGGCTTCTCTGAGAAAGTGACATTTGATCCCAGAAGTGAATGAGGTCATGGAGCAAGGTATGCAGATATCTATCCAGAAGAAGAACATTCCAGGCAGAGGAACAGCAAGTGATGAAACCCAGAGGCAGAAATGTGCCTGGAATGTTCAGGGAAGAACAAAGAGGCTAGTGTGGGGTGAGCGAGGGGGAGAATGGGAGGAGGAAGGTAAAGAAGCAACAGGGGCTAGGCTTGGAAAAGCCTTGAGCCAGTCAGAGACCTGGCTATTATCACAGGTGATGGAGCAGAGGAATGACACATATGACTTGCATTTGGAAGGATCAACTTGGATGTTCATTGAGTATAGGCAGATTGTAACAAGACAGAGGCAGGAAGACCAGTAAGGAGGTAATATATTAACTAGGTGAGAGGTGATGGGTATTTGACCAGAATGGTTGCAGGTAGCAAGCAGTTGTCCAATTCTGGATATATTTCAAAGGCAGATCTCCTAGGATTTACTGATAGATTAGATGTGGGATATGAGGGAAATAGAAATCAAGGATGACTCCAAGACCAAACAGGCTGCCACTTACAGGGACGGGGATGATCTTGGGGGCAAAAGCTTTTAGGAGGGGGAGAACAGTATTTCGGATATTAGAAATGTTTAGTCAGAGTAACGAATGGGGAGACTGAGAATGCAGTGAGATACGGAAGTCTACGATTAAGGGGAGAAGACAGGACTGAAAATAAACTTTTGGGAGTTGTCAGCATACAGATGGTATTTAAGCTATGGGACTAGATTAAATCAAGGGAGTGAGTGTAGACAGAGATATACAGCCCAACGACTAAGCCCTAGGAACCAGCAAAGAAGACTGAGAAGGAGTAGCCAGTGAGGCAGGAGGACAATGTTAAGGCTGGACGTTAAGAGACTGTGTGCTTGAGAAAACAATCCATGTGCGTGATTTAACTTAGGCAATGGAGGCTAAGGGAGGGAATTTATTTTCCCCACTCCTTATGGCAGCTGTGGTTGGGTAAACTTTAAACAGATAAGCAAGGATATGATACAGTTTTCCATAAAAGTAAAATTTTAGTAACACAATACTGAGTTCTATTTTCTACCAAAAAAAAAGTGTCCAGTAATAATCAAGTTAATGCAGGGTTACTCAACCTTGGCACTACTGACATTTTAGCTGGGATAATTCTTTACTGTGGAGGGCTGTGCTGAGCATTATGGGATGTTTGGCAGCATCCCTGGTCTCTACCCACTAGATGTCAGTAGTGCACCCCTTCACCTCCCCACCATTGCCAAAGGACCCGGAGACAAAATCGTCCCCAGTTGAGAACTCTGAGATAGAGCAAGTTGTCAACAACAACCAACGCTATGTAAGCATTCTTGCTGCGAAATGCAACTGTCGGTTTCTGCTGATATTCTGTACTCCCACCTGTCCTACTCTCTTCTCCAGGCTTCTCACCAGCCCACAGATGAGAAAGATTCTCATTGTATTCACTACCCAGAGCAAGGAAAGTAAGCAATTAGCTCAACCTGTCATTAAAAAAAAAATGTATTCTGATTTTTTTTCAATGTAAAAGATATGCCCCAAGTCTACCCAGTTCAAAAGTGACCCTTTCTGCACACCCTCATTCATTACAGCACTACACAACAGACAAGAGGTAGGAGCAACCCAGTGTCCATCGACAGATGAATGGATAAAATAACTGGTATGTACATACAGTGAAATATCGTTCAGTCTTAAAAGAAAGAAAATTCTGACACACGATACAACATGGATGAACCTTGAGGGCGTTATGCTAAGTGAAATACGCCAGTCACAAAAGGACAAATCCTGTATGATCCCACTCATATGAGGTACTTAGAGTAGCCAAATTCATAGAGACAGAAAGTACAGTGGTTTTTAGGGACTAGAGTCATGGGAGGAGAACCAGGAGCTACTGTTTACTGGGTGCAGAGTTTCAGTTCTGCAGGATGAAAAGAGTTGTAGGGATGGGTGGTGGCAATGGCTACACAACAAAGTTAATGTACTTCACACTACTGAACTGTACACTTAGAAATGGTTAACATGGTAAATTTTATGTTACAGGCTTTTTATCACAATTTAAAAAAGAACAGACTGCTGGCTCTGGAGTGAGACTGTCTGGGTTCAAATACTGGCAAAGTGCCCAAAGAGGTACCTGGCTCATAGTAAGTACTCAGTAAATATTAGTGGCTGATATTAAATTAGTATTATAACTAAAATTATACTAAGTCGGTGTGCATGTTTGTCAGGAGGATGGTTGACAGGTATGTGTGACTTTGGTGATTGGGAAAGCAGTCATAAAGAAAGTTTGGTTAAAAAAAATAAACATTTCTAGGAATAAAACCATTTAACTAACTGAATATCATGAAATACAAAATAGGTTGATCTTTTTCCCCTCAAAATTAGGTCCTCTCCTGTGGATTTATCTTGCACTTACTTATTTTAAAGATCCAGGTTCCTTTTGCATTATTTTTTCAAATCTTAAAAACTTTTTTAAACATTTAAAAATGCTTCTGTGCATGTAAATACAGACTTTTTTTTTCCCTAAAATGATCAACTACCCATTCTATATGTTACCCTTTTTATATAAAGGTTTTTCTTTCATTATTGACATCAACAATTACTTGCAGAGTCCTTCGCTGCCTGTAATTTTGACTCTCATTCACTTCCTTCCTAGTATATCTACTCAAAATGGAGCCTAACTTTAATAGCTGTATTTGTGTTAAGGACAGTTAACAGAGAGAAATAACAAAATGAAACAGAAAAGTGAATAAAAGAAGCACAAAAGAAAGCGAGTAAGAGAAAAGCAACCTGTCCACTCTTAGTGACAAGCAAGAAGTATTCTAAAGGCTAGGTCCTTAGCTCACAGATGAGCTCCCCAGTCTTTATGAAAGAAAATGGGTGTTCATTCAGTAAGTCAAAATCAAAGAAAGACAAGAGCAGATGAGGCTTTATGAACTGTCTAACCTGCATGGGATTAATCTTCACCGAGCGTTCAAAGCACTCCACACATTCTTTAAACTCTTTGCTTCGCAGATGGAGGAGGCCTTTGGAGCGCTGGGCGCGAGCACTGCGGTGCTGAGACAACTCCCAGGCCTGGTCGTAGTAAGAGTGCTCTCGAAGGACATCTCCAAGCAAGCAGTATAGACTTGGTGTTTCTTTTTTCTCCAGCTCTTGCCTGAGGATTTCTTCTGCCTAGAAATAACAACAGAAATAACTAAATTGCTGAACAGTGACAAATGCTTATTTTTTAGCACATATACAATCTTTTATGTCACATGATCCAAAATTTTATTTTCAAAGTTTGAGATGACCTGCTTATTTCATGCATCTAGCACACAGGCTGAAAAAGAGAGGAACAGTAGGAGATCAATATAGTACAAGTAACAGAGGAACAAGAAGTAAGAGGCGAACACGCTTTGCTGGCCTCTGGAATCCTCAAGAAAAGGCCCCGAGGAGAGGCTGACTTCATGATACTGGGGGGGATTCACTTAGCTCCCCTTTTCCCTGCTCCCTGCTCCAGTTGTCACCATTGTGACCGTTTGTTAGAGCAGAGCCTTCAGTTCACCTCCACCCAACAGCAATGAAAAGTATGTTTTCCCTTTTTAAAAATGGTATGCTTCAGGAGCCTGGGATCGCTGAAAAATTTATAAAAGGAGGGAGAGGGTACAATTTAATAGGCACTGCTAAGCACCTACCTCTTAACCGAACTACATCACACCTCACAGATAAAACCTGCTGGAATTCCCTGGTGCCAGTAGTTAGGACTCCGTGCTTCCACTGCAGAGGGCACGGTTCGATCCCCAGATGGCGAACTAGGATCCTGCATGCCGTGCAGCGTGGCCAAAAAAACAAACAAACAAAAAACCTTGCCAACATGAGACCTGCTTCCAGACAGTCCATTCACTGTAGAAATTAAAGACCATCCTCAGTACATGGCTTGGGTATTATTCTCATGTGTCCACAATTCGGATTCACCTTGTCACCCAAGCTAACTCTGTACTTGTGACATATACTATCTCACTTCCCCCACCCATGTCTGTTACCCACCCCCACCCCCATTTCTGATTAATTTCAGCAGAGGGCAAGACGCATGGTAGCAGCTCTACTTTCCATCCTCACATACAAATACTTCCACATAAACAGCAGTGGGGTCACCAAATATGCCAATACAGCCTTGGCCAAAGTGGATGGAGATAACCAGGAAGCCATCCTTTGGTAGCTAGAATGGTAGTTTAGACCCCCTAACTTGCATGGCTGGCAATCTTAAAGTCTGTATATCTTATTTTCTTTAGGTTCAACATATCTATAATTTAAGTCTTAAGCAGTCTAATTTTTGTGAAATCTTTTAAAAGACGGCTGTGCTTCTAAAAGTGTCTTCAGATGCTATGGCCTCTTTTGCATTTCTGATACAGTATGGGTTATGTAGGTCTTTTAGGCTAGTCTGAAAATGAAACCAGAATTTATAAAACAGGTTCTAAGAGAAAACAATTCCAAGTCCTAAACGGCCAAAATAAACATGAAGTTTTCAAATATAATCCATGCAATTCCTTTATTCACAGATAATACAGCAGTTATTAATGTATCTAACTATAATTCCGTATTCGATATATTTTCAGTAGGTACATTTCAATATACTTTGTATTTAATATATTTATTTTTATGTATATACGTGTATGTATTCAACCAAATTGTGTATAACAGATTGTAGCCACAGCAGGATTTTTGCTGAAATGACCTTACAGTGTAGTTGAGGCATATCTCTTGACAGCACGTCACTAAAACTCAAAACCCACACTCTCCCACTTCTGCTTTAAACTGCTAGAGTGGATTCTGTGGTCTGCAATTAAACAGTGACCATTACAGTAACTGGGTACAGAAGTTACTGCTGTCAATACACTCCTGAAAAAAGTGAAACTTTAGTTTTATAAGGAACCTCCATACTGTTCTCCATAGTGGCTGTATCAATTTACATTCCCACCAACAGTGCAAGAGGGTTCCCTTTTCTCCACACCCTCTCCAGCATTTATTGTTTGTAGATTTTTTGATGATGGCCATTCTGACCAGTGTGAGATGATATCTCATTGTAGTTTTGATTTGCATTTCTCTAATGATTAATGATGTGGAGCATTCTTTCATGTGCTTGTTGGCAATCTGTATATCTTCTTTGGAGAAATGTCTATTTAGGTCTTCTGCCCATTTTTGGATTGGGTTGTTTGTTTTTTTGATACTGATACCATACGACCCAGCAATCCCACTACTGGGCATATTCCCTGAGAAATCCATAATTCAAAAAGAGTCATGTATCACAATGTTCACTGCAGCTCTATTAACAATATCAGGACATGAAAGCAACCTAAGTGTCCATCGACAGATGAATGGATAAAGAAGATGTGGCACATAGATAGAATGGAATATTACTCAGCCATAAAAAGAAACGAAATTGAGTTATTTGTAGTGAGGTGGATGGACCTAAAGTCTGTCATACAGAGTGAAGTAAGTCAGAAAGAGAAAAACAAATACCGTATGCTAACACATATATATGGAATCTAAAAAAAAAAAAAAAAAAGGTCATGAAGAACCTAGGGGCAGGATGGGAATAAAGATGCAGACCTACTAGAGAATGGACTTGAGGACACGGGGAGGGAGGGGTAAAGGTAAGTTGGGACAAAGTGAAAGAGTGGCATGGATATATATACACTACCAAACGTAAAATAGATAGCTAGTGGGAAGCAGCCGCATAGCACACGGAGATCAGCTTGGTGCTTTGTGACCACCTAGAGGGGTGGGATAGGGAGGGTGGGAGGGAGGGAGATGCAAGAGGGAAGAGATATGGGGACATATGTATATGAATAACTGACTCACCTTGTTATAAAGCAGAAACTAACACACCTTTGTAAAGCAATTATACTCCAATAAAGATGTTTAAAAAAAAAAACGTGGGGCCTCCCTGGTGGCGCAGTGGTTGAGAGTCCGCCTGCCGATGCAGGGGACGCGGGTTCGTGCCCCGGTCCGGGAAGATCCCGCATACCACGGAGCGGCTGGGCCCGTGAGCCACGGCTGCTGAGCCTGCGCGTCTGGAGCCTGTGCTCCGCAACGGGAGAGGCCACGGCAGTGAGAGGCCCGCGTACCGCAAAAAAAAAAAAAAACAAAAAAAAAAAAACGTGAAATTTTGTGACTGGTTATCTGATCTGGTTGGAGTTGAAGACAATGAGGATCCAGTGATCATGACAGGGTTTAATGTCACTAGTCCATGACATCCAGTGATGAAAGGATTACTTAAATTATCACCTGCGGTAACTTAGAATGAAGCACCGATCTAATGCAAGGCTTTTGCAGTTTGAGTGACAGGACATTGTGAGAGAGCGCAAGACTGTGAGGTAGGTCAGCTGCTCCTAAGTTCACTGGACAGCGCAAAAAGAGAAAATGACACTCAGTGTTTTAAATCCTCAAGGCCAGAGAACCAGGGAATTTCTATAATTTCCTAAAAGAATTTGTTTTCCTTGTCGCTGCCAAGCTGGTACAGGCAAAAATCAGACGCAGGCATTGCTCTTGTAGGATTGCTGAATTACAATATAGGATGAATTCAGTTTCACTAGTTCTATGTGAAAGTTAGGGCATTTGATTGGGTTAATCAAATATGCTTTACTGATTCATTTTATTTCCTCTATTGCCTCTTAGCTACACATCATTTTATTAAATTTTCATGATTGCTCTAGGGCTACTCGTGTGCATCTTCAATTGATCTAAGTTCATTTAGAGTTAATACTGTATCACCTCACCTTTCTCATGTCACAAGTGGCCTTCCTAAATTTCTGTTCCCCAGAAACAATGAAATAAACAACTGCTATTGTTTTAAGCCACTATGTTTTGATGTGGTTTGTTATATACCAATAATAACTGCAACAGTTGTTTAAAGCGAGAGGGTTACTCTAGTGCCAGTTACTTCGTCGTGGCCAGGAGAAGAGGGCACTGATTATAAAAGAGCAAGACCCAAGAATTTAAATGGAGACATTTGGGACGATTCAGATAACAGAAAACCCCCAGATTCTATGGAGTTTCCTAAGCCAGCAGAGGCAACCCTCCCCTATCTGATAAGACTAGTGCTACCTTGCTTAAGGACAGTGTAACAACTACACCTCAAGGAGTTACTTTGCAAGAGAATGCCAATTCTCTCCTATTACCTAACCCCTCCCACCCCTCATTGCCTCCAGACATGTAAATGGGTTTATACACAAAAAGAACTGCAAGATTTTGTTACTTTCTAGAGAGAAAACCTTGGGACCATGTGGAAAAAGATTCTAAGGGAGCTAGACCATAGACAAAGAGGATCATAATTTTAAATCAGCTTAATGTAGACACTCATCAGAAAATTTTGATTCACAGTTCTAACTCAAGCAGCTGGGGATGGTTCCAACTATTTGCTCAACTGCTTGACTAAAACCTAGACTCAAACATGGCCAAAACGAAGGCTGAGATGCCAAAAATTCCTTGGTGTAATATGGAAGAAAGAATCCAACAACTCAGAAGAAAAGGCTGTTGTTAATTTAGCATTTGCAACCTGTTACCCACCCTACCTGTGTCCCCCATTAAGGTCAAGGGGATACTCCTTTCACCCTGACTTTGAGAAATACATTATACCTGGGAGTATCAGCATTTTGAAAAGTGCTATAATAGATATCCTATGTAAGCTGGGGGTAAAGCCGAGAGGTCCTTCTGTTAAATGGGCTTCCTGATTTCAGTGGGGATGATCAGAAGCCAAGGTAGCAGAGACTTGCTGAAAGCCCCTGGAAGCAAGACGAACACAGTTCTTTGTAACAGGCACATCCAGAGTGATAAGTAGAATGGTGTGACTAGCATGGATCATAGGTGATGGCCAACTGATCATAAAGATTTTTAACCAAATTAGATAAACAGCCAACTAAGTACAACTTGATCTACGTAAGACTTAAAAAAAAATCTAGATTTGGAGACTAGATGTCTGACCTGAATCACCATGCTGACACACTGTCTCTCACCCAATTCCTATCCCTGAGTCATTTCACAGACTCAGAGCCTCTTATAAGCAAACAAATACATAAGCAAGCAACTCAGTACTGGTGAGAAAGGACCCTGTGATAACATAACACGTGTATACCACAATTCTTCTTCCCTAAATAAGTAATTATAACCATTTACCAGGTAATTTTATCCTGGGGAAAAAGAAATAGCTCCTCTTTTCAGGGTTGATTAGCTCTTAGTTACTGCTAATCCCTGGGGACCCAGAATATCACCATGTTGAGTTAGCGGGTTTATGGGAGATACTAAGCCTACCATGGGATGGACTAAGTCCCGAACCCACCCAGTGGTTACTTCCCTAGTTGAATACAGAGCTGAATTACATACATCCAGCAACAAGCAGAGTCCACAGTGAGTGCTACTGTGGGCCAATAAAGGGCCAAGTGAAAGCCTCCGAAGCTGCTTCTCCTCATTAAAAGAGAAAACCCAAAGCAACACCGCATTATCTATATAAACCACAGACATGTGCGCCACTATCAAAAACTTGAGAGACACTGCAAAGTGTGTGTGTTTGTACGTGTGTGCATGGGCCGTTTAACCTACCCATTTAAATTGAGAACACAGACGGGTCCTGGAAAGTGTCATAGATTATTATAAACTTAATGTAATGGTGCTCTAATTATAGCTACTGTTCCAGACATGATCTCTTTACTGTAGCAAATAATCACGGCCCCTGACATATGCTAAGCAGGTACTGATACAGCAAATACATTTTTCTCTACCCAATAGCCAGGCAACATCAAATGCAGTGGGCTTTAACTAGCACAGAGAAAAGTAGACTTCCCTGTCTTTCCTCAGAATTTCATAGACTTATGGTATAATTCAGTCTGCAAGTACCTTGATTGTCTCACTATTCCATTAGGCCTTACCAGTCTTGATGACATCATGCTAATAAAAAAGGTCAAGAAACTAAAATAAAAAATTATATGCCAATGTCAACCAAAAACCAATTGGAAATTATATACTCTTGTCACTGTAATTTGTTATTAGGAAAATTTTCATTTATAAAAATTCATTTTATACGTTCCTTAGAAGGAACTCATCTATTAAATAAAGCAAGATATGTAAAATAAATGTTTATGTGTTATTTTTGTTATTAGTTCTAGTTATTTATGTTCTTATATGCCCTAAGAATGCTTCAATATCTAAACCTCTTTTGAAGAAACTGTACGTTTCCCCCCAAATCAGAAATTCTTCTTTACATATACAACACAATCTATAAAATACTCTGTGTCTGGGAATTCCCTGGCAGTCCAGTGGGTTTGATCCCTGGTCAGGAAACTAAGATCCAAAAAACTGGCCAAAAAAATAAAAAATAATTAATTAATTGTATTAAAAAATACAATACTCTGGGCCTATTAGTAGTTTGTCACTTTCCAAATAAGTAAACTCCCAAGTAAAAGGACTAAACCACTGCATAGTCATATGTACCAGATCATGCTATGTACTTGCTTAAGCTGGGAACTCCGTTTCCTAAAATCCCTTTCCCTTCTGATTTCGTCTTAGAGTTGGTCAGAAGGGAAACTTGCTAAGGATTTGAAAGGCAGAAGTAAAGCAACAAACATCCTTTACTCTTGGAAGGTTGTCATGGTTAAATATGACATCAAACAAGAGGCAGAGATGTCCTGAAGATCCCAGCTCGACCATGCTCTATGTGTCCACCTTGTCTTTCCACTTGCTGGCCCTGCCAACCAATAGCAATCCCGGGCCCACCATAAGACACTTCACTTTGGACCCACGGAGCTTGTAGCTACAGAGATCCAACAGCTTTCCACAGACCTCTCCACAAGTTCCTTCTTCATCCTCCCATTGCAATGGCTGGAAGTACGTGGCTTCTCAGATTCCCCTGTAAGTTCTGACTGATGCACTTGTGCCAATGCTTCAAGTGGATCGTTAAATGATTCTTTCCCTGATCCTCTTACTCTCTCTTTCACTCCTTCATTTTCCTTCCCACATGTGTGTAATATCTAATTCTTTTAGCAAACCTCTATTCCCCAAAATACTCCAAGTGGCTCTGCTTTCATAAACAAAACCTGAATGATAAAATTGTTTTTTTCATTTTTCCTTTTAAATGCCTTACGTGTCCTTCCATCTGACAGTATTTACAGATTAGTTTTTATTCAGCACATTATTAAATGCATTATCTCACTTAACCTCTGTAATAATTCTGAGAGGTAGATACTAATATGCCCATTTTTAAGACAAATACAAGTTTAGATTCCTTGATCAACTGGTAAGCCCCAAACCAAAACCTACTAAGTTGAAAAACAGGACCTTGATTTCAGGTTCAATACTTTTCCTATTTTCACATCAGCAAAAATGGTGGTATAAGGACCTCTAAAATTTCCCTGCACCACAAAAGCAACAAAGAAAACTGGAAAAAAGTGTTAGAATCAACTTTTTCAGAACTCTGGAATTAATCAAAGATTTGAAATAACCCACGGAGTGTTTATTCAAGAAAATGATAAAACTCTTGGTAAGAACAGCAAGCTTTGTGTCATTTTAACATGTACCATTCCTATTCCCTCTTCTCCAGCTCTGCACTAGCCTTGAAAACCAACAGCATATTATCATGGGAAAATTATCAGCCCAGCAGCCACCAGAGGGAACAAAATGGGTTTGGAGCTCCTCTGAAGTTTCATTCCCAGAAAATTGTCTGGTGGTTCCCTGGAAGAGCCCACTTGCAAAGCTGTCTTTACTTAACCTAACTCTGAACTTGTCCAGTGACTACCCTTTGTCAAAAACAATTAGAGACAATTAATTAATTCTGCAGCTGCCTGAGGTAGTAACAGCTGGGGCAAACAATAGGCTATACAAAACACTTAAAGGAAAATAAGGGAATGAGATATACATAAGGGCTTTGAAAAACTCCACCATATTGGTGTGAATCTAGAAGTCCATGCATGTGTAGGGCTGTGCACATGTTCAGGAAAGACCTGAGAAGGCCCTATGCTCTCACCTCAGGATGACCCTGAGGCTTTGCACAAGCAGTTAGTGAATGCTAAGGCAGAGTTGTCAACTGCCTGGCTAAGCGCTGAAAGCGTACCCCAACACACACACACCTAGAGCCCACCAATCAAAGACTGGGAGACTTCTTAATTTAGGCATTTAAGGAATTTTCTGTCCAATCATTAGCTGACCATTAAGCTAACCAATCTGAAACTACACAAAGAAACAAGAAAGTATGGCCCTTACATGGGAAAAAAAAGTAGAAACCATCCCTGAGGGTGTCCATATGATGGACTTAAAAGACACTTAAAATCTGCTATTTTAAATAATGCCTAGTACAAGGACTAAGAAACTCAAAAAGAAAAAAAGTAAAAGAAATGACAACGGAATTAAAATGGTATACTAGAAGTAGAAAACAACCATTTAGCCACAAAGAAGGCAGTAATGGGGAAATAAAAAAGACATATAGAAAACAAAATGACCAACATACATCCTACACTATCAGTAATTAAATTAAATGTAAAGGGATTAAATACTCCAATCAAAGGCAAGATTGGCAGAAAGGATTTTAAAATTATGATTCAACTAAATGCTGTCTACAAGGGACACACTTTAGATTCAGACACAAACAGATTGAAAATTTTTAAAAAAATAAAAAGGAAGATAACACATCGTGGAAACAGTAACCAAAAGAAAGCTGGAGTAGCTATACTGATATAAGACAAAACACACCTTAAGACAAAAATTGTTACTAGAACAAAGAAAGGCATATTTTAATGATAAATATTCACTCCATCAAGAAGATAGAATAGTTGCGAGTATATGCTCACCTAACAACAGAGCCCCAAGCAAAAATTGACAGATCTGAAGGGAGAAATACAAATTCAACAATAATATTTGGAGACTTCAATATCCAACTTTTAATAATGAATAGAACAACTATACAGAAGACAGAAATAGAAGACTTGAACAATGCTATAAACCAACTAGACCCAACAGACACTTAAAGGACACTCTGTCCAACAACAGTGGAATACACATTCTTCTCAAGTGCACACAGAACATTCTCCAGAAGATATACTATATGTTAGGTCATAAAATGTCTCAATAAATCTGAAAGTGTAGAAGTCACACAAAGGATATTCTCCAACTACAATGGGATGAAATTAGAAATCAGTAACAAATTTGAGAAATTCACAAATATGTGGAAATTAAACAACACACTGTTAAATAAACAGTAAGTCAAAAAAGAAATCACAGGGAAATTGAAAACACTTTGAGATAAATGGAAACAAATATATAATATGCCAAAACTTATGGGATGCAGTGAAAGCAGTGCTTAGAGGAAAATTTACAGTTATAAATACCTATATATCAATAATAAATAATCAATTCTGGAAGATGGGTCTGGAGGGCGAGAGTGGGGCAGCTTCCAGAAGAAGGTAAGAAACACTAGAGCAGTGACTCTGCTTAGTCTAAATTGGTCTCTTTTTTTCCTCAAATTCCTATCCCACGTTTCTTTAGATAAGTCAATTCTTTCTCCTTGAGCACTTACACCTCTTCATCCTGCCGACAGACTTATCTCCCCCAAGGGCAATGCTTGCAGGCAATATATTTGCTCTCTTCAATTAGTCACACCCTCAGTCTTCCTCACTCTCTCCAAAATGTTCTATTTTCTCTTCCCTCCTCCACTTATCCACTCAATTTATATAATTTATTACCAAATAAAGAACTAAAAAAGATGTGCCCAGTGAACATAAATAAAGCACAAGGGCTTGTAATATCACTTCTGCAGTGTCAAAATGTGGGTGGTCAGAAATCTTCACAGAATGTGAAAAGCTTTGGTATTTCTGGCTTCCCTACTGGAAAACACAGATGTATGTTCTTACACAATACAAGAAATTTGTCATCTTAACATCTATGAAGTAGGATAAAAATACATTCCCAAACATGCAAAGGCATACTTCAAGTGGCAAATGGCTGCAATGAACCTGGGGTGCCTACAGGAACCTGCAAACCTCAAAGACCATTCCCTTACCCACACATATATACATATCTTACATATCTATTTTATTTTGTAATTCCACACAACTAATTACTATTCTTAATACAACTTTACAGCAATGACTAGGCACAGTGAATCTCAGCATAAAATTAAGTCAGCCAAGACTTACACAGAACCTTATGAATTAAGGCTGGAATAACACTCTCCTTACTCTACCAGGAAAACCTGCAGTGCTTAGAGCAAGGGTCACTCACTCAAATGCCCAGAGATTCTTGCCAATTATTGAGAATGAATAAAGTAGGCTGGCGATTGAACATACAAAGGAAGGAGCCACTCCTCAACTCCAGCCAGTTAGCACAAGAATATGGGAATTTGCCCCAATGTTTCCACATCATTTGATTCCTTAAGAGAAGAAATCTAGATTTTCAGATGAAATTGCCTGAAAATGCTTACTCTAATTTTTTTTCAAAACACTATGTAAGCCAAACAAAATACCTCTCGCAACTTCAGATTTAGAAAATTAAACTCCCACCCTACAGTGGACATCAACTGCTCTTTTTCCTGCTCAGCTCTATTCTCTGATCTTCTGATTCCCCTTCCCTGAGGGGAAACCATTCCATGTGGTACAGGTAGGGCCTATTAGAGGCAAGGGCACATGCCTCAGGCAGTTCAGAACTTTTCTGTTACAGCCATGGAGTTGACTGTATTTTTCCAATGGGATTACTAACCTTGAGCTTCCAGGGGCCATCTTGTCTGGCTCTTTGAGAGATAACATCATCTCAGCCCCTGGATACGGCTATCATGATGGGTCTACTAGAATTTTCAGTTGCATGAACCTATAAATTCCTTTTTTTGCCTAAGCTAGTAGTATATGTTGGTTCTCTTAAAACCAAAAGGGCCCTAACATGTCCCTAGAAAACTGTGTTGCATAATTCATTCTATAGACTTCGAACAATAAGAAGATCTGTGAGGGACTTCCCTGGTGGTGCAGTGGTTAAGAATCCACCTGCCAGTGCAAGGGACACGGGTTCCAGCCCTGGTCTGGGAAGATCCCACATGCCGCGGAGCAACTAAGCCCGTGTGCCACGACTGTTGAGCCTGTGCTCTAGAGCCCGCAAGCCACAACTACTGAGCCTGCATGCCACAACTACTGAAGCCCGCATGCCTAGAGCCTGTGCTCCGCAACAAGAGAAGCCACCGCAATGAGAAGCCCGCGCACCGCAATGAAGAGTAGCCCCCGCTCGCTGCAACAAGAGAAAGCCCGCGCGCAGCAATGAAGACCCAACTCAGCCAAATAAATAAATAAATAACAAATTTATATCCAAAAATTAAGATGAAGAATTAGATGTGAAATGTACCTAGCATTTTGTCAGGCACACAGTAAGCCCTAAACTAATGTTTGTGTTTTTTCTCAATCACTCCACTGGAAAACCAGACTGGAAAGCAAGATGCTTGAGGCTTCACTACTAGGAAGAAGGATAGAAACTTGACACACCTTCTAGAAACATTAAAATTTTCTATAAATAATCATATTAGTCACTGTGTACAGTTTCTCCAAAGACAGAAGAATTGCTGTTGTCAACTGTTAAACAGGTGTTTATGTAACCCAGGTGTTCATGTAACCCAGGTGTTCATGTAACAGGACTGGAGGAAGTAAGGACAAAGGGGAAAAGTACTGATGCTACAAGGTTAAAGCTGAATTTTTCCACTCAAGGCTGATTTCAACCAAACATCAGTTTTTTATGAAAATGTGTGGAATCACAGGAGGAGGCCCTGTAGATCTCACAGAAAGAATCTGTACAAGATACAAACTGAGTAGAATGTTGCTTTATAGAAGGATAGCAGTGGCAGAAATATTTTGCTGGCCAAGTAGAACTTGGAATCTACACACTTCCATCTTAGCATCTGTCACACTATACTAAAGTATTCTGCTCACAAATATCTGCACTATCAGACTATAAGCTCCTTGGAGGTAACTTTTTTTCTCATTCTCATCTTTGGAATACCATTGCCCAGCACAGAGCAGGTACTCTATAAATGTTGGATGAATTCAACTGAAACTAACACTGAAATCACAAAGGGCTTCAGACTCTAAATAGAGACATAAAAGATTCTTCCTATTGAGAACAAAGGGAGAACATTTTGGGGACATGCTCTGGCTGACATCAACACTGAGCATGACTAAATTAGGAATGATCTAACAACAAGTTAGTCCTAGCAAACAGAGAGGTCATACAGCAGAATCTGAATTTCACAGGCCCTTCTCATGCAAGTGATCACACCTAAGAAGTGACTCTCCTTAGGACTAAAAATACCGAGGAGCAAAACTGACAGCCTGAGTTCCGTACCCTGGTGATGTACCTTTTGATCAAACAGTCCAGTGTTGAGAGGTAACTGAGAATTTTAGATATATGCAAGAAAAAAGTTAATATAGTAAAAAATATGCCATATTGGGACTCACTTACATTTATGAAGGTATATTTTTTTACAAGCTGTTATATGGGATATTCGGGTTTGAAGCAGGGACCCTACCCTAAGCACACTAGGATTCCAGGAAGCACCCTGTCAGAGACAAGGCCCTGCATTTGGGGTAAAGAATATGGGTGAAAGTTCAGTTCAGTATCTAATAAAAAGAAAAATAAAACATTTCAAGAAAAGTATTCCTACTTGAGTCAGAAGGAATTATCAAAACAAACTGCCCTTCCTGGCTGCGATTTGGGCCTTGATTTTGTGAATGAGAGGAAGGAATTAAAAATTCTAATGTGCGATAAGAGTGGCCCTCATCTGACACTGCATCTGGTCAGTATGTAGGTTGGGGAATTGGTAGACCAACAACTACAGGAAGCTCTCCTGGCAAAAAAATGAAGGTGGGGAAATGAGCTCTAGACCCAGAGATGGTACTAATTATAACGAGTGCATTTGAGGACTACAGAAATGACAGAATTAGGCTTAACAAGTAGAGGTTTGCTCCAAGGGGACCAATAAATGGCAGCCTAAGAATTTAAAGTCATATTATGAATTAGATTTGGCCATCTGACAATAGCTTCAGGTTTTCAAAAGTGTGTGTGTGTGTGTGTGTGTGTGTGTGTGTGTGTGTGTGTGTTGTGCGTACAGCTCAAACAACTTTGGGCATAGTCTAACTCAGTCTTTTCCTCTGAAGCACAGACGAAAATGGATTCTAATTTTTACTACTGCAGAGACTGTTTCTCAAAAACAGGGAGCTGGACCACTGGAAAGGTTCTCTACTGCCCTTGACACAGTGAATGGGACGAGAGGGCAGAACTAAGAGAGCACCAAAGAACCTTGTACTCTTATGGCTGTCACAGACAATCCTTCTAGCAGAAAGGCAGTTTATCCCTAGCCTACATTCTTGTTCTGTGAGAGGCAACTGAGAGGTGAAAAGTACAAAACACTTCATCTCAGCCCAGTCGCTCACTCCCCTTTTCCGTGGGGTGATGCCTAGTCTTATTCACTCTCTGACTGAGCCAACTATTCACTAACCGCTCTTTACATTTATGTGTGTAACTGCACCACGCTCTGGCTTGATTTTTCAAAGGGTACCTGCCAACATAAATATTCCAGGTCCAAGATAAAACAGAATAATTAAAAACAGCCCTTGTTATCCAATTAGCTGATCATCTCCTATTTGTACACCAAGTTATATTTTCAGTTGTTTTGCCTATCTTCCTCATTCAACTGAACACAACAGGTTTTAACTTATAAATTGACGATCAAATTTTAAGGGATTAACAACAACCGGGATGGGGGGCAGATGCTGGGGAAGCAGTGTGGGCTTTAGAGGAAAGGAAGGTCTGAGCTTGGATTCCAAAATCTGCCACTGACTAAGGCTAATCAGTAGAGTGGCAAAAACAATTCATACTTTGTAGGCTGTTACAAATATTAAATGACAGTGAGAAAATAATTCTATAAAGAATGTAGTACATAAAAGGCTCTCAAAATTGCATTACATAATAACAGCATGCTCACAGTATCTTAGCATCTGCAGAGCAAAAATAAAAGTTCTCGAAGGCTCCTATTTCTATTCCTAAAATTAAAAGGTTGAAATGAGAGGGGTGAGATGTTATAATTTGTTTTTGGAGAGAAAATATATAGCAGGGGTTGGAGAGGTATCTTTCACCACATGTAAAGTCCATAAGGAGTGTCTACTTGGAGATTTGCTTCAATGCAATCACTATTCTACGAACACCTACTAATCATTCATTCAGCAAATATATTTAAGTTCTCCCTAGGCTCCAGGCCTGTGGTAAGTGTTGGCGAGACAGCTATAAATAATATAGACACAAGTCTGGCTCTTAAACAGCTTACAGTTTAGCAGGTGAGCTAAGCCAGCACACGAAGGATAAAAGCACTGCTGGGTGTTATAGGAGCACACAGGAGAATATCACCAAATCTTCAAGGGAGATTTCAGGGAAAGTACACTGTAGGAAGCAATCACCAAAGAGACATCTGAAGAATAAGGAGTGAGCTAAGGAGGACAAGTTCTAGACAGACAATAGCATGTGCAAAGGTTCTGAGGTCAAACAATGCTGAAAATTCAAGAATTACAAGTAGTTTAGTCCTACCAGATCTTTGGGCACAACCTGGATGAGTGAGTACAAAGGGGGGCAAAGCAGAGATAAAAGAGTAGGTAGTGACTTCCCTGGTGGTCCAGGGGTTAAGACTCGGTGCTCCCAATGCAGGAAGCCCGGGTTTGATCCCTGGTCAGGGAACTAGATCCCCCATGCCGCAACTAAGATCCCATGTGTGGCGACAAAGACCCCACATGCCACAACTAAGAGCTGGCGCTGCCAAAATAAATAAATAAATATTAAAAAAAAAGTAGGTAGACAATGCAGTTAGCAAGGTAAGCAGGAGTCAGATCATGAAGTGAAGACCATTCACGCTAAAGAGCTCTGAGTTAATCCTGGAGACACAGGGAAGTTCCTGAAGAGTCAGAACAACATGATCAGATTTGCCTTTTAGGAAGCTTACTCGACTGTAGTGTGAGAAAAGAACATGTGGGAACTCTCTTAAATCATATAAAGAAACTATCTTAGAAAACCCCAACCAAATGTTAAAAAGAATCTCAGCTGTTTTAGAAATAAAAGATTTACTTGGCAATTTAAAGGAAAAAAATGTTAAAGCCCAAAGGCTACGATGATCTGCAACTGTAGCATGATGAAAGATAAGGCTCTGCATCTCAGGTAAGCCTTGTTTCCTAGAAACAAGAGAAAATAAGAGAGGTCCCAACCTGAATCTCTCCACTTCCTTCCCCCCTGCCCTCTCCAGGCAGCTTACGCCTGCTCAGTCTTTTGTCTTTTCACTTATGGACCCAATTTGAGCAACAAAATAAAACTTTTGTTATAGAAAAGCCTTGGGGAAACTGCAGTGTGCCAAATAGCCTTAAAAAATTAAATGCTAGCAGATGAGAACCAGTTCTGACCCCAAGGTCAAGCAAAACTAATCTTGGCTATTTTGCCAGTGGTCATTAAATAACGAGAATTTCTGTAGGTAGTTTCTAAATTAGAAAGTCTGAGATCTTACTAGTGGGGTGCAAACATGAGCACCAGAGCATAATAATTAGACTTAGATACTTTTCCGAATTTGCCTTTCAAAAATAAATTATGCCATTAAGCACTAAATGCAAGGATTAAAATTTCACAAACTTCTACTTAAATCAAAACGTGGTGACAACTACTGGCACACAAGCAAACACTAAAAGAATCTTAGCTGTTTTAGAAATAAAACATTTGCTTCCAACTTGACGCAAACGTTTTTAGGGTCTATGATTAAGCTGATCTGTAAATACAGCATAAGAAAAACAGGTAAGGGAAGTCTTTTATGTGGCAAATAAAAAGCTAATATCAAGATTTTGAAGGATGTTTGGCTGTAACTCACAAAAGACTTGAGACAAAGTAAATGACTATACATTCCTAAAAATTAAAATATGCACATTTTATAGAGTGATTAAAAACATAGGAGTTTATCATTACTATAAGACATTTCTTATAAGGTTATGTGCAAATTTAAAAAATAATAATACCACAACTACTTTAGGAAACATAGTCAAATCCATTCCATAGTCCATCCATCCAAAGGAATGGACTCATTATATATATTTTTTTACAATAAGAGAAGGTCTCTACTTTCCATACTTTTTAAAAATAATTAAATAAATTTAATATTTCAAAATGTGCTTTGGGTATTTGTGATTCACCAACTTGCTTAATTATTTCAAAAATCACTATTTCAAAAATTTCCATATTTTTATATACAGTTATTATTTGTTCACTGACCGATGTGAAGAATGATGCAATGGGAACTACATCAATGGTATCCTGGGAGTCGAGATACCATTCATCCATTCATTTCTCTGTTAAACAAATATCTGAGTACTACCTGTGTGCCAGACAATAGGCACTAAAAAAAAAAAAAACTTAAGTCCCTGAAGAAACATAATACTATATTTCATCAAATGTGAGATGCCATCAATAGTAAGACTAACTCTTAACTAATAAAGAAAAAATGCGGGCTTCCCTGGTGGCACAGTGGTTGAGAGTCCGCCTGCTGATGCAGGGGACACGGGTTCGTGCCCCGGTCCGGGAAGATCCCACATGCCGCGGAGCGGCTGGGCCCGTGAGCCATGGCCGCTGAGCCTGCGCGTCCGGAGTCTGTGCTCCGCAACAGGAGAGGCCACAACAGTGAGAGGCCCGCGTACCGTAAAAAAAAAAAAAAGAAAAAACGCTTTCAATTAAATTATGACACACTGCCATGGATGAATCACATCAGCCTCTCAGTGCTTTGATATTTTTTAAATCTATTCAGAAAAATTTGGCAATTTTTCCTGCCCTCAATACACTGCTTGAAATTTTAAGTGGCAACCATTTTTTCACAGATCTCAGTACAAAACACAGCTTCATTTACTTTGGGATGTCTTCCTTTCTTGGCTGCCATAAAGCTTTTAGTGTTATTAAAGAAAAGTAAATGGAACTGTGATGATTTTGCCAATGGCACATGTTCACTTCACTAATGCTAAATTCACACCTCTTGACCTTGTTTTGGTCCTTTACTGTGTGTTCAATAACTTTGTGTTTCAACGCCATATCATAAGGGAATCTTTTTGAAGATATATTAAATGGCAATTAAACCCAACATATGTAGAGCTGACACTGTGTACATAACTCAATTGAAATGATGATACTAAATATAGCTACAACTAAACTTGTACAAGCAGAAGCAATTACAACCTGGCCAAATGGCCACCTGACTGACAGCGACTGACAGATGCCATCAAGCGACAGATATATTCCAAAGACGTTAAAATGTGAAAAACATTATGTCTTAGAATCAGTAATAGCAGCAAACACTCACACAGCACTATGAGGAAAGCACCGTTCTATGTAGTTTAATACATTATGCCACGAAAACTTGTAAGGTAGATAGATTATGTGCCTCTAGATGAGGAAACTGAGGCTTGGGGGCTAGGGGATGTTTGAGTAACCTGCCCCAATATCACAAAGCTAGCACGTGCCAAGGTTAGCTTTTGAATCCAGGCAGTCTGGGCTATGCTTTTAACCATTACGTCATGTGGTCTCTTAAGTTATTCATCAATAACTAGCTTTGTGACCTAACCCGAATCGTTAGAGACTCCTTTCCTTACCTGGAAAAGGAGAAAAATGGAACGGATGATTATGGAGCCCTTTCCCAGGATGAAAATATTATAATTCTATAATCTTCTATAGTAACATGTTATCACCATGGTAGTCTCTCACCCAATACAATTCAAAGACCTTCACTGACATTAGTGATTAGTGAAAGGAATGTAACTTTTACTATTAGTCTAAAATACACACACTGAGAAAGGTATTAAGAAACAGACACACATGTACCACCATTTCTCTTTTTCAGGGTGACGGCAAAAGGCCGACTGTAGACACAAATGATCCAATTTGTGGGTTTTACTCTGCCTGTGTACTACATTTATGATAGAAATTTAGCCATTTAAAATTTTAATCCAAAATTAACAAATGATTTCAATGTGTCCATTGAACATACACACACTGCATAGTCCTTTTTTCTTTCTTTAAAAATTCTTTTCATTTATGAGGGAAAAAAACAATAGATTAATAACAGATGCAAATATGGCAACATCCTCTCTCTTGACCCAATTTAAGGGTGGAATTAAATGTGCATTACACACTTGACAACTCTTCTGCCCCAAGGCGGGGTGGGTTGTCACACTCTTTGGATTTTCTACAGGCCAAGCCAGCTGCCCTCCCTCCTAGGTAACCTTCCTTCAGACCCACAGCCTCTGATCATAAGGCAACACAATGGTGCTTAAAATAATTCCTAATAGTTCATTTTGAAGTTGTCTACAGAAGGAGAGTTAATAAAGGAAAGAGATCGCAAGGTGCAATGTGTTTAAAGCTTTCGTTATTTATTCACAAACATCAAATACTGTATCAGTTTTGGGCCTTGCTTTTCTCTTTTATATACAGATACACATGCAGACAAAATAATCTGCCCCAACGGAAATCAGAGAAAACATTAAAAAGATTTCTGGGGAAAAAAGTGAAAAAAGGAATATAAGTGAACTGTTGGCAAAAGTAGGCTTAAAAAACAAGTGAGAAGACGCTCAAAGATGAAAGGCCCTGGCCAGTACACAGAATTTTACTATGACATACCTTCCCATGCTGCCCAGCTCTTTCATAACAAATGACAACATCTTCCCACATTTCTAGCTTCTCAAATATCTGAAGGGCTGAACTGGTACATCCCAACTCAAAGAGTAGACTTGCAAGCTGGCGCTAGAAAATCAAGTTAAAATAATGAACAATCCTTTACACAAAGACAGATTCCTATTCCACTTGTAGGTATATCCAATCTGCCATTTTAAGCATCTGCTTACTGTATTAAATGCCTAATTTCTACAATTCAACCTCTACTAATTAGTAATTTGCAATCATTCAATACTTACCTTTACTTTAGCAAGCCTCTTTAGAGGGGGTAAGGAATTAAAAAACAATATAGGAACTGTTCAAAACACTCAATATTATCAATTTCTTCCCAAGAATTCAGAACTTAAAAGGCAAAATCTGTATTTCTTCATTACCTAGAGATTCTATATAGGACAATCTCTGTTGTAAAGCTGATATCCAATAAATCAATTTTTAAAACTCTAGTTAGAATGGCCATTATCAGAAAGACAAGAGATAAGTGTTGCTGAGGGAGTGGAGAAAAGGGAACTCTTGTGCACTGTTGGTGGGAATGTAAACTGGTGCAGCCACTACAGAAAACTGTATGGAGGTTCCTCAGGAAGCTGAAAATAGAACTACCATATGATCCAGTAATTCCACTTCTGGGCATATAGCTGAGGAAAATGAAAACACTAATTTATTTTAAGCACATCCTAAAAAACTTAGCTACTAATTTCCCAGTCCTTGGCAGATAAAAGGGTGCAAATTATGGTAAGGTGAGTGAAGGTTAAATATACTCAAAAATAAACATACTGTATATTATAAGTGATCCAACCTGCAGGAATAGAAAAACAATATTAAAAAGGTTTAAAAAGTAGGTGAGACTCTTGAAGGTCTGGTTTCAAAATTCAATACATATTTAAGAGTTAAGAGGCTTATGGACATGGAACATGCAGGACTAACAAACTTAGAAAGTAAAATGAAATATGCCTGAAAATTATAAGCTAACATATTATCGAAATAAATAAAAGGGATGGTCCAATTCTTCTGTATCCTATGAAATACAAGAGAATTTGGCTATTTTAGAATATGTGGTTGGACATTTTCAAAACCTGAACATAGCATGCGGGAGCTGGAATAAGTCTTAATGCTCATGTAGTAAGTAGTTTAATCTTTTCATTTAATAGATGAAGAAAGTTATGACATCTAAGCTGATACGATCTTTAGCTAGCAGTAAAGATGAATTCTCTTTTTATAATAAACTACGCTGTTACTTCTTGATCTTTAAAAATAATACATAAAGATATGGTTACTCCCTATTATGAAAGAAAAATGATTTAATTTCTTAATGAAAGAGGATGTTTATCTAACTGCCCAAATATCCTAAAATCCACAGCTTCCTAAGCAGATAAAATAAACACTTAGCCTACATCCTAAATTTATTTGAACAGTACTTAATTTTCCTAATGGTTCTGTTCAGAAACAGAGTAACAGCTACACCCTCAACAGACATGTTTTGTCACAATAACAGTCTGAGAGGTTTATACACCACAAATCACACAGTACAAAGCACTTAAATTTCACAGATCAGGGTCAAAAACATGCCAAAAAGTTCCAATTTTTAACACCTTCCTGATGAAGAAGCTACTCCTTTTGAGATGATATAACAAAGCTTTTTTTGTGCCTATGTTTTACTGAGATGCCTTCAATAGATAAAATGAATCCCAATGTGTAATAAACCCCCTCATTTACCCTGTGCTTAAGAATATAACCTACTCTCTAAGAAATCTTATGATGGAGATTCTGAGTCACTGAATTGTGGGTTGGCATTTATAGTTCTAAATCACTGCCTATGTGCCTAATCCACAAGAGAGGACAGGAAGCTGGTTAAAATGACAATAGTTACTAAATCATCTAGAAATTTCTGGCTAGCATCATTTAACTCCACTTAGCCACTCTGCACCATAGCTTTCACATCTGTAAAATGAGGCTATTTCACAAAATTGTTGCAATAAAATAAGATAACGTGTGTGAAAGGCAGAACAAAATGTGTACCTCATAATAAATGTGCAGTAAAAGCTGGCTGTTATTATTTGTAATAATTACAACCCAGTGGAGATACAGGAAAGGAGGTAAACTAGACTAAAAGTTGGGAAACTAAAGATGTAGTTCGTGAACAGCTATATGATCAACATTGGAAAAGTGTAATTAATTGTACTGGGCCTCAATTTTCTTTTCTGTAGAATTAAGAAACTGGACCACATATCTTAAGTGGCCTTCAGTGCTTAAAATTTTACAAACTAGAGAACCGACGCCTCTTACACAGGAGAACCATGGTGTGGGAGCTAAACTAGGTATTCTCATATCACTAGAAAGAGGAGAGTAGTTAAGGGTATCCCACAATATCAAGTATTGAATAAATGCTTTCCTTTACCTTTTGTACACAACTTGCTTATAAGGTTCATTCTTTAGCAGAAGGTCCTTAAAGGGCTTTTAAACATTGAAAATGAAGACTTCTGTGGTTCTAGTTGATCTAGTTTAAATTTTTTTTAATGTTATAAAAGTCTAATATCACTTTACTCAAATAGCAGTTTGAAGTAACTGGCAATCCTCAGCTAGATACTTTTATCCTTTTCACTGAAATATTTGAAAACTCAAACATAAACATCTAATGCGTTTATCTTTCAAATGCGAAGTATTTTCCATACCCAATGACAACAACAACAAAAATACCTGAATGGCCCAATGAGGTGGCACTTGACAGCAATAGAAAATCTTCAGACGTTCCAATACAGACGTAGTCTTATCTTCAAATTGGTCTGCAAGAGCCTTAAGAGCATGTATCATAATCAGAATCTATATGTGCAATAAATTTTTAATATAAACAAGATTCTTATTGCAAGTTATACAGACATATAAACAATAAAGAACACAAGTTACTTTGATAAGGTGATGGGATGTGTGAATTTTTTCTTGAATTTCATTTTTTTTTTTTTTTTGGCTGCATTGGGTCTTCGTTGCTGTGCACGGGCTTTTCTCTAGTTGCGGTGAGCAGGGGCTACTCTTCGTTGCAGTGCGCGGGCTTCTCACTGTTGTGGCCTCTCCCGTTGCGGAGAACAGGCTCCGGACACGCAGGCTCAGTGGCCATGGCTCACGGGCCCAGACACTCTGCGGCATGTAGGATCTTCCTGGACCAGGGTATGAACCCCTGTCCCCTGCATCGGCAGGCGGACTCTCAACCACTGCGCCACCAGGGAAGCCCAGGAAAATAGTTCTTTAAATTGAGGTTTCCTATAATAGTTCTTTCAAAGAACTAGCCTTATTAATCAGCCTTTTTACTTTTTCTAAGAAAAACTGTTCTTCAGCATATCTATTTCACAGCCATACTGTCACTGTGACAACGGCACTTTCTAACATAAATCAGAGAAAAACTACATGAAGAACTTCATTTAGGAATTTTCTAACGAATAAAGTGAAATCAAAGCATGTGTCTATTTGATCACAGAGGGTGAGTTCTCTTACTCTTCAGCAAGAGAGACATAGGGCAGGACATTCATTCATGTGAGACCACCCTTAAGGTGCAGTGGACAGCTTCAAGCTGCATGCACTGAGGAATCCCTCTGCTGGTCTGAAATACCTGCACTTTTTTTTTTTGTACTAAGTAACTGAACCTGAAGAGGCTATGTCAAGAAGCAGACCAACAAGACCAAGATGGCTGACTCTGAGCAAAGGTACCAGGGCCAAATGCAAAGCCAAAGGCTGGCACTAACTGGTAGTCACGTGATGAGTCATCACAAGACCCCACATATTCAGCATCAAAGTGAATGCAGATGCTCGGGAGTCCTAGGCAAATACACAGACAGTAGTTCCATTACCGTGATCATCTTCACCTGCCTCCTCATTTGCCATACAGTACGCATATATGTTTTTTCTGTTTTATACGGAGACCTCTCAACTGTGAATTATCATGACCTTTTTTGCATAATGCAGTGCTCAAATTTTCTTTTTTTGGCAATTGACTAGTTTTCACAGGCCTATCTTATAAGGATTAGATGGCAACAATACGTCAACGTTAATTTTCTGATGTTAATGCACATATTGTAGTTATGTAGGAGACCGTCCATGTATTTGAGGATGATGAAGCTCTATGTTTGCAACTTACTTTCCAAAACTTCAGGATACAAAAGACAGCTGGTCCTGTACTTAAAACTTTTCTGTAAGTTTGAAATTTTTTCAAGTTTTTATGAAATTAAAATTGAAAATTTCAAAAACAAAAAAAAAAAAGTAAGAGGTAGCAAGTTCAAACTTCCTCAGGAGAAAGAAAAGGACAAGAATCTAACAAATCCCACTATAAGTAAGAGGAGACCAGTTTCTGAGCAGGGGAACTGCTCCTCAATTGGGGGAGAAGGGAAGTTCTCTATATTATAATAGGTGGGAGATATATTTGTTAGTCTAAGAATACCCTGCAGAATGAGAAAACACTCATTACATCACTTCTTTGACAATCCAAGATGTTATTCAATCAAATCAGTCAGAACAAACTGAGTCATAACCAGACTCCTAAACCATCTTGATCAAAATATTTTTAAAGCTTTCTGGCCTTACTTCAGAGAAACTTAATAGCAAAAAGGTTGCATGCTTCTGCCCAAAGCTATTTAGTTGTAGGAAAGAGAGAAGAGAAGAAAAACCTCTGGCTGAATACATATGGTTACAATACATAAATAGAAGGTTCACTGAATTACTTCATTAAGGGGGGCAAATTTTCCCTTTTATCAAATTCTTTTTATTCCTTTGGAAAGAAAAAATAAATAATGCTTATTTAATAATTAAAAGCCAAAAGCAACATCCCAACATTTACTTTTATGAAGTCTTAATTACATGCAAGACATCTGATTTTCAAACAAAACTCACGCTGTTTGCTGCACTTACTGCATCTAGCTAAAACGTATTAATCAGTGCTCAGTAAATACTTCCTCATTTATTAATAAACAGATTTATTATGTATTTCAGATACTCTCAGATACTTTTAGATGACCTCAGAGTGTCTCTGGTACTCTCAGGTACTCTCCAAAATGTCAGAGACCACCGGAGAGAGCAGAGAATGAACATTTACTTGAATCTGATACCATAAATAAACCCCTGTACAAGTACAGCCATGCTTTATAGAACTCAAATAGGCCATGTGTATAATAAAGATTAAAAACAGAATTCTAACCTATTTTCACTCCTGCACAGAATATACTTCTTCCTACCTTAAATATGACAACCACCTAAAGATTCACCTACCAATAAAACCAAGAACGTCAAATTAACTTGTCTATTTCCTCTACTGCATTCAAAGTACTCTCTTATTTGCTAACTCACTCCAAATACAGGAACTTATTTACAATTCATCTCTAGGTTTTTCAGAGCAGGATTATTTCTAGTGACTCATTCTGGGATAATCCCATTATAGTCAAATGAACTGGAGTCCTTTACAACAAAAAGAGTACTGATAGGTGAAGTGGCCTGCCTACTGTTCTGCCTCCAACAAGCAAGTCATTTAAACACAAAGGCACTCATCTACGAAATGATTTTCTAAATGATCTTTTGCACTCCAAACACTCTGAGTATATGGCTTTATCAAAAGAGTATTTTGTTTAATTTCAAGCATCTGAGGAGGTTGCTAGTTTCAGGTACCATTAGCCGAACACAAGCATCAGGTTCATTCCTCAGGGGCAAACTGTACCAAAGCGGTCTGGAAGACAACGGCAGGACATTAAGTCCTAGGAGAATGGGACTGAATGAACAGCAAGCCCGAGCTCCTGCCGTGTATACGTGTGTGTGTGAACGTGGACAGAAACAGTAGCTCAGAGACAAACTGGCACTTTGTAAGCTTTCACACACCCCCAGAAATTGAGGTAAATGACCTCTAAAGCAGTGTCCTACCCTTTCACTTCCCATTTTCTCTCTCCAGTTTCTAAATTTCATGTATTTCACACCTGAAAGTCATGGGCACTTGGTCATAAGTTAAAACTGGTATGAGAAGTTGCCTTTAAGGGAAAATGGTAACATCAAAAATGGAGAGAGAGAAGTGAATATACCCTAGACAAATCATTAAGAGTTGAAAGCAAGCAGAGTGTACATAGGAGGGTGACAGAAGAAATGTGGATAAACGGGAAAGACGATGAGTAAAGAGTAAGGAAGAGTCTAGAGCTCAGTCAGGAGGTGGGGGGACAGCCAAGTCACAGAAAATCCAGGTATGATAACTGCTGGGAGACACCAAAGATGACCTCATGATGTATAAACTACTGTGATATGAAACTGTTTTCAAGTTTTAAGACTCCCTTTTAATGTCTTTTTCTCCCCAAACTCCATCGCAAAGCATTTATACTTTGAGTATCCTTTGAGACAACGTGCTTGTGCATATAGATTCTCTAACCCCAAACAATAACGACTCTCCAGCCTTCCAGGAGCCACTGTACCAGAGGTCAGGAGATACCTCTAAGGAATGGGGAATAAAAGATACCTCTAAGGAATGGGGAATAAAACCCTGGAAAACAATGATGGGTCCTCTCTTTTCAATGCTCTGTTTTCAGTACCGAAAGAACCTCCCCTCCAAAAAACTAGAGAAGATCAAGGCTACAGTTTAAAATTAGCACATGGAGAATGACTTAGTATAGAAGGACGATTCTGAACAAGGTCTGGTATGATTTAGACTTTATTTATGTGCTCGTATCTAAAAGTATGGCACACATATCTTCAAAAGAACAGAGCTAGTCCCTAAGGACCTACACTTTCACTGAAGGCTATTCTTTCTTGCTTGCATGATATCAAAGTGTTTATCCACTTTCTGAAGAGCCAAGTAGAAATTAGCTGATAATCTAAAAGGTATGATTGATCATATGCCAAATCACCTTGCTTTTTTGTGCAATGTGAGTGTGTGTGTGTGTGTGTGTGTAGGAGGGTGGGATTTATTATAAAAATACGTACTTAATCAAAGATATCCAACAGTTGGGCTGAACTGCTCTCTTTGACAGGAGTCTGCAGTCATTCCGCCATGATTCAGAGTGGTGAAGCTAACTGCCATCTCAAGCTCCCAAGCCCAAGAAAACTTCTAATAGGAACAAGGGGAATGAGATTCAAAACCTATTAACAACCTACTAAGTTGTTAAACCTATTGTTAATTCAGTTTTACCTTGTGTATTGGGAATTGCAGGGAATCAGAGAGATTAAAAAAATGGCTTGCCCAGGCTTCCCTGGTGGCGCAGTGGTTAAGAATCCGCCTGCCAATGCAGGGGACACGGGTTTGAGCCCTTGTCCAGGAAGATCCCACATGCCGCGGAGCAACAAAGCCCATGCGCCACAACTACTGAGCCTGCACTCTAGAGCCCGTGAGCCACAACTACTGAAGCCCGTGCACCTAGAGCCCGTGAGCCACAACTACTGAAGCCCGTGCACCTAGAGCCCATGCTCCGCATCAAGAGAAGCCACCACAATGAGAAGCCCGCGCACTGCAACGAAGAGTAGCCCCTGCTCACCGCAACTAGAAAAAGCCCGTGCACAGCAGCAAAGACCCAACTCAGCCATTCATTCATTCATTCATTCATTTTTTTAAAAATGGCTTGCCCAAAGTTTAAAGCTATGAAATAGGTGAGGCTGTCTGATTCCAAACACTAAGTTGACAGCTTCATTAAAACCTTACCTCCTAAGTGGAAATTATCAGAGCTGTGAAAATAAAAAGCAGCTTCTCACTGGAAAAATACTGAGAACTCTAAGTAACTGGGTTTTTCCCCACCTAATCACATAATATGGGAGTCAGGGTGTGGCCTGGCCAAGAAGATCTTTAATCACTACTTCCTGTTTCAAAGACTTTTATGTGTTGGCTGGTAGGAGCTGGGTCTACTAAAGGGGGCTGGGAGAGCCTAGATGTCTTTTTTATGATTCCAGACAGAAGAGATGAACATAAAGAGGGAGGCTTCAAGGAAGCCCACACAAGGATCTTGGAACATTCCCCTTAGTCACACCTTAGCAGTTCTTAAACCATTTCGTTTCAGGACCTCTTTATATTTATTTTTTTTATTAATTTTTATTGGAGTATAGTTGCTTTACAATGTTGTAGGACCTCTTTAAACTCTTATAAATTATTGAGGGACTCCAAAGAGCTTTTGTTTGTGTGGGCTATCATCTATCAATATTTATCATATTAGAAATTAAAACTGAATAAAATTTAAATATTAATCCATTCTAAAAGAAAATAATGAATCTATTACATTAACATACATAATATGTTTCATGAAAAATAACTATATCTACCCCCCCCCCAAAAAAAAGTCTTGAAAGATTGGCAATGTCTTGGGAATTCCCTGGACGTCCAGTGGTTAAGACTCGAGCTTCCACGGCTGGGGGCCCGCGTTCAATTCCTGGTCAGGGAATTAAGATCCTGCAAGCTGAGTGGCACAAAGAAAAAAGTAAAAAAAAAAAAAAAAAAAACTGTCAATGTGTTACATTTTTGCAACTGTCTTTAATGTCTGGCTTAATAGATGACAGCTATTCTGTCATCTATTCTCATACTGTCTTCTGTAGTCAATCTGTTACAATATGATGTTTTGGTTGAAATTTATGAAGAAAATTTGGCCTCATACGGATAGGTAGTTGGAAAAGGGAGAAGTATGTTAACAGCTTTTTCAGTTAATTGTGCACATTATCCTTTGATACTACATCAAAATTCAAAATGTGGTGGCTTCTTAGAGTTACCTGCAATGTGGAATTTGAAATCCTATCAATGAATGTTTCCCTGTTACATTAAATACCCTGTTACAGTAAAATCCACTGGTCTAAAAAAAAAACAAAAAACAAAAAACTACTCACTGATGTATCTTGAACCCTGAATGGATCTTTTACCCATGCTTGATTTTTCACATCATGCATTAGTCATTTGGAAAATGTGCAGATTTACAAATGTTGACATATTTCATATAATATTAAAAATTGTATGCATTAATATCACCAATAATCTCACAAGAAAACTCTCAGCCCAGTACTTGAAGTATTGGAAAGCTGTCAAATTCATAACTGCATATAAAAGATTTCCAAAAGTCTCATTTTTTTTCTTAAAAGCTCAAAATTTCATCACTGGTAAGAAATACTGTCAATTATTTTCCTAGAAGTGATGAGCTCACTTCATTTATTTTTAAGAAAATTTCTGCCAAATACCCAAGTATGAATACGCATAGTCTGTCAATAGTTCTTCTTAGTAAAAACAGTGTTTCCTAGGAAAAGCAACTCGCTTAGCTTTTCTTGAGACAACCACTGTACTTCAGCACGCAGCACAAGTGTTTCGCAAGTACTTCCCAGTTCATCACGTAGAATATTAAAAAGCATGCTGTCAAGGGTGAAGACTTAATAAAATAATATTTACCGCTTTATCAAAGACATTCATAAACAAAACTGTCTTGGGACTTCCCTGGTGGTTCAGTGGTTAAGAATCCGCCTTCCGATGTAGGGAAACATGGGTCAATCCCTGGTTGGGGTACTGAGATCCCACATGCCACGGGGCAACTAAGCCCGCATGCCGCAACTATTGAACCCACGCACTCTAGAGCCAGCGTGCGACAACTAGAGAGCCCGCATGCCACAACTACTGAGCCCATGCACTCTGGAGCCGTGCACCACAGCTAGAGAGAAGCCCGCATACCACAACAAAAGATCCTGAGTGCCACAACGAAGATACCACGCGTTGCAACTAAGAGACCCAACACAACCAAAAAATAAATAAATTTAAAAAACCCAAAAAACAAAACTGTCTTTTCTTTTTTTTAAGCTACAAACTCGTGGTAGTGAAGCACAGGATGACTACCAGCACAGTATGGTGTCCTGACCTTGATTCCAGTTAAGGGGCCAACAGTTTGACCCCCCATTGCTTCTAGTGATTCAGTATCAACACAGTGACAAGATAAATAGTATCTCAATATTGTTGTGAAGACAGTTGTGACCTTGGACACTCTGAAAGGGCTGAGGAGCCTCGGGGCTCCACAATCACCCCCTGAGAACTGCTGCCTGAGAACTGGGAGATGCACAATCTCTCGTGCCTTCCCCAGACGCCGCCCACCTCCAACCTTCTCCCACAACTTCTCAGGGGACCCTGCTTAGTATTTAAGGCAATACTTAGAAGTTCTCCTTTATTATCTTTTCTTAAAAGATTAGGAAATGAGAAAAGTCAGTCTGTTTACAGTCTGCAAGTATCATAAGAGTGCAAAGAATATTTATTAAAACTTAAATGAATGCTTTAAATTCCCAGTATTATCCTTTCTAAAAAAGTTAAAATAGTTAAGTCTAATAATAATTACACCTACTTTCCTGAGCACTCTCAGTCAGATGCAAAGCATCTGTTCCTCAGCCAGCTCAATTCCACCTGGCCCTCGTCTGCAGCCCTCAGTAACACTCACCTGTAAGGTTCCTTCTGGCACCCAGTCCCCTGTTAAACCACAACGCTGGCCTCCAGGCCTTGGTAAATGCCCTTTTAGTCTCTGTTCTGTTTGTACTTGGATGTAAGACAGGAAAATATCTGGAGCTACAAAAGATTAACAACCTGCCTCTGTCAGGGGCAGTCTCTTCCAAATGCACCCATAATCACCACCCTCACCAGACCCTGAATTTCTGCAGGCTGGGCTGAAGAGCCATATATATATATATATATATATATATATATATAACATATATATATATTTTTTACTTTTGTCTGCATTGGGTCTTTGTTGCTGCGTGCAGGCTTCCTCTAGTTGCGGCAAGCAGGGGCTACTCTTGGTTGCGGTGCGCGGGCTTCTCATTGTGGTGGCTTCTCTTGTTGTGGAGCATGGGCTCTAAGCGTGCGGGCTTCAGTAGTTGTGGCTCGTGGGCTCTAGAGCGCAGGCTCAGTAGTTGTGGCACACGGGCTTACTTGATCCACAGCATGTGGGATCTTCCCGGACCAGGGCTCGAACCCGTGTCCCCTGCATTGGCAGGTGGATTCTTAACCACTGTGCCACCGGGGAAGTCCCATGGAGAGCTATATTTTAACAAGCACCTTGGAAGTGGTTCATATGTTCAGGCAAGTTTGAGAAATGTTGTATAAGGCTCATAAGATGTACACAGGGTGCTGTCCCAGGAAACACCAATGTGTCAGTTCAATCAACACAACCTGACTCTGTCAAAGACCTTCAGTGTGCCCCTACTGGAATCTGACTGAAGTTAGCATTTAGTGCCTTTAGAAGTGTGCTTTAAGTGGGTGTACTTTATTCCATTCCACTAGTAAGTTTCTCTGCTGTTACTGAGTTTTCACTGTTCTGTAACTTTCTAGGTTTTCAAAATATTTTTTTAACTATTAACAATATTTTATGTTGTTTATCGCTTCTCCCTTCTTTTATCTCACTTATTTATGAACTAATTGTTGCCTATATTTTTACTAATCTATTATCACGAAACTCACATCCTGGTTCAGCCCATCAGCCTCTGTCCAGGCATCCCCCTTTCTTGGCCTTAGCAGAAGCCAGTTTCACTCACCCAGGTGCACGTTCTTTTCCCACATGGGACTGCATCCTGATATTGTGTACAATCCATTTCCTCCTCCTTTCACCTAAATTGTAGGCATTCAGACGCTGAGTTCTGCAACCAAACCTTCCTCACAAAAGCCTCTATTCATTTCTTCCTGCCTATGCTGGTTCAACCCCTTTCCCCCAGATGATGCCAAGTCTTCCACTGATATCTTCTTTCTCAGAGTTTCCTGAGAATACAGCATGGTGAATCAAAGCATGGACTTCGGGGGCTTCCCTGGTGGTTCAGTGGTTAAGAATCTGCCTGCCAATGCAGGGGACACAGGTTCGAGCCCTGATCCAGGAAGATTCCACGTGCTGTGGAACAACTAAGCCCGTGCACCACAACTACTAAGCCTGCACTCTAGAGCCCACGAGCCACAACTACTGAGCCCAGGCACCACAACTACTGAAGCCCGCGTGCCTAGAGCCCGTGCACTGCAACAAGAGAAGCCACCGCAATGAGAAGCCCGTGCAGTGCAACGAAAAGTAGCCCCCGCTCGCCACAAGTAGAGAAAGCCCACGCACAGCAACAAAGACCCAACTCAGTCAAAAATAAATAAATTTAAAAAAAAAAAAAGCATGGACTTCGAAATCCAAGACAGACCTGGTGTGAATTCAATTAGACCTTGGGTAAGTCACTTATATTTTCTGTGCTTCAGTTCCTTCACCAGTAAAAATATAAATAGTGCCTACTTCCTAGGATTATTTAGAACCTGGCACATGAGTATCCAGTAAACGGTAGTAACTGTACACAGTTCTGAATAAACAGTAGTAACTATAATGACTCCAAAAAAAAAAAGCATAGCTACAGTCACAGGAGCAAGTTCTAGTATACTTTTCAATAACTTTCAAGCGCTACATGTGGTTATTAATGCAGGTGAAGTACAGAGTTAGAACAGAAGACATGATTTCATATCTCAGATATGTGAAAAACTCAATGGCGGGACCCAGCACACTAAACGTGAAGCATTGTAATTATCCCAATGTTTTTAGATTTTCTAAATCTAAAGCATTCTATTCTAGGTAATAATGATTGCTTTTAGTGAGTTATGAAGGATTGGGCAGTTTTCTTTTCTTGTACCTCCTTTAAAGTCAGGATAATAGAAACAGTCAACATTTACTGAGGGTTTACTATGTGCCAGGCGCTATTTGGAGTGTTTCACAAATATTAAGTCATTTAACCCCTCAGTCTCTGAATGAGGTGGGCATTACCGCTCTCTCCATTCTCCAGGTAAGGGAAGTGAAGCATAAGAGGTTAGGGTGCTTAGCCTTGGCCACAGTACGTGACATCTCTTCCTCTTGGATTGTGAGGTCTATGGACAATAAAATCTGGTGCTTTTCTGACAAAAGACATTCTAACACTGAAGCAGGCAGAGAAAAGCAGAGATGAGAAAAGACAGAAAGACCGGATGAGCTCTTCGAGCCTTGAATCCAGCTAACTATGGGATCAGAATACCCCTAGACTTCCCAGTTATTATAACAGTCAACCAATTTCCTTTTTTACAGACAGTTTGAATTGGGTTTCTGTCCCTTACAACTAAAAGTTTCCTACTGAGACCTGTCCTTGAATTGTACTAAGTAGAAGTATAAAAAGTCTCAAAAAGCTCTAAACTTCAATCTGTCCATTACAAGCACCTTATATTTAGAAAAGGATATTTAAAGTATAAAAATCAAATGCAACTTCTCAAATTTTGAAGCCATACCCCCTCGTGGGGTAAGCCAAATACAGCCAAGGTCAGCTTGAATTACTACATCACGTGCTCCCCTGCACCTCCTGTAATCCATAATGACAGCCATATATTCCACTCATGCAAATAGCTGCACATCAAGGTCAATGCCAAGCCTGCCAAATATAATTCATGTGGATGTACTTTCATGAAGAAGATATGTGAAAATGTAACAGAGCAGGTGCATATTATGAGACACCAAAACTTCAGAGAGCAGTCTGCAATGCAGAACAAATGACCAGCTTGTAATACAGAGGAAAAGCTTTGTTTTATGGTATGTTGAGAAATACTGTGAACATATTTCGAGATAATTAAGTAGCTAATTCATGAACTCCGGTCTCTTATCATTTTTTTTAACATCTTTTTTTTTGGGGGGGAGTGGGGGGCACGTGGGCCTCTCACTGTTGTGGCCTCTCCCATTGCAGAGCACAGGCTCCGGACGCGCAGCCTCAGCAGTCATGGCTCACGGGCCTAGCTGCTCCGCAGCACGTGGGGTCTTCCTGGACCGGGGCACAAACCCGTGTCTCCTGCATCAGCAGGCGGACTCGCAACCACTGCGCCACCAGGAAAGCCCAATATCTTTATTGGAGTATACTTGCTTTACAATTCTTATCACTTCTTCTAATGACCTCAAAGGGTAGCAATTTATGCATGCAGTTCATCATTTTTTAGGAAACCCTGTAAGAAAAAACTGAAATTCCTTTACCTCTTTCCCCTTAAAAAAAATACAACCAACCAAAGTGTGAATTACTACCCGCTGAGACCTCTACGTTGCCCTCAGTGTGATCACAGTGATTGCTCTGTTCCTGTTAGCTTTGGCACTCGACTGAAGATTTGGACTGTAGGATATTACAAAGGCTGGTCTCTACTGCTCTCAGATTGCTAAATTGCCAGATGAAAATATAATCTTTAATTTAGCTAACTCTCAATTATTCCTGCTAATAAGTAGGTAATTAAAAATTAAACATAAACAAGAAAAGGACTTACAAAAACAAACCCAAAACGTTTAAGAAAATGGTAATATGAACACAAATTTCGATAGCTACCTTAAAAGTGAATGGATTAAATGCTCCAACCAAAAGACACACGCTTGCTGAATGGATACAAAAATAAGACCCATGTATATGCTGTCTACAAGAGACCCACTTCAGACCTAAGGACACATACAGACTGAAAGTGAGGGGATGGAAAAAGATATTCCATGCAAACGGAAATCAAAAGAAAGCTGGAGTGGCAATACTTACATCAGATAAAACAGACTTTAAAATAATGTTACAAGAGACAAGGAAGGACACTACATAATGATCAAGGGATCCACCCAAGAAGATAAAACAATTATAAATATATATGCACCTAACACAGCAGAACCTCAATACATAAGGAAATTGCTACCAGCTATAAAAGAGGAAATGGACAGTAATACAATAACAGTGGGGGACTTTAACACCTCACTTACACCAATGCACAGATCATCCAAACAGAAAATTAATAAGGAAACAGAAGTTTTAAATGACACAATAGACCAGAAAGATTTAATTGATATTTATAGGACATTCCATCCAAAAACAGCAGATTACACTTTCTTCTCAAGTGCACACGGAACATTCTCCAGGAGAGATCACATCTTGGGTCACAAATCAAGCCTCAGTACACTGAAGAAAACTGAAATTATATCAACTATCTTTTCTGAACACAACACTATGAGATTAGAAAACAATTACAGGGAAAAAAACATAAAAAACACAAACACATGGAGGCTAAACAATATGTTACTGAATAACCAAGTGATCACTGAAGAAATCAAAGAGGAAATCAAAAAATACCTAGAAACAAATGACAAGGAAAACACGATCACCCAAAACCTATGGGATGCAGCAAAAGCAGTTCTAAAAGGGAAGTTTATAGCTATACAAGCCTACCTCAAGAAACAAGAAAAATCTCAAAAAAACAATCTAACGTTACACCTAAAGGAACTAGAGAAAGAAGAACAAACAAAACCCAAAGTTAGCAGAAGAAAAGAAATTATAAAGATCAGAGGAGAAATAAATGAAATAGAATCAAGAAAACAATAGCAAAGATCAATAAAACTAAAAGCTGGTTCTTTGAGAAGACAAACAAAATTGATAAACCATTAGCCAGACTCATCAACAAAAAGAGGGAGAGGACTCAAATCAATACATTTAGAAATGAAAAAGGAGAAGTTACAACAGACACCACAGAAATACAAAGAATCCTAAGAAACAACTACAAGCAACTCTATGCCAATAAAATGGACAACCTGGAAGAAATGGACAAATTCTTAGAAAGGTATAACCTCCCAAGACAAAACCAGGAAGAAATAGAAAACATGAACAGACCAATCACAAGTAATGAAATTGAAACGGTGATTAAAGATCTTCCAACAAATAAAAGTACAGGACCAGATGGCATCACAGGTGAATTCTATGAAACATTTACAGAAGAGCTAACACCTATCCTTCTCAAACTCTTCCAAAAAATTGCAGAGGAAGGAACATTCCCAAACTCATTCTATGAGGCCACCATCACCCTGATACCAAAACCAGACAAAGATACTACAAAAAAAATTACAGACTAATATTACTGATGATTATAAATCCAAAAATCCTCAACAAAATACTAGCAAACACAATCCAACAATACATTAAAAGGATCATGCAATATGATCAAGTGGGGTTTATCTCAAGGATGCAAGGATTCTTCAATATATGCAACTCAATGTGATACACCATATGAATATATTGAAGAATAAAAACCATATGATCATCTCAATAGATGCATAAAAAGCTTTTGACAAATTTCAACACCTATTTATGATAAAAACCATCCAGAAAATAGGCCTAGAGGGAACGAACCTCAACATAATAAAGGCCATATACAACAAACCCACAGCCAACATCATTCTCAATGGTGAAAGACTGAAAGCATTTCCTCTAAGATCAGGAAAAAGACAAGGATGTCCACTCTCACCACTACTATTCAAGATAGTTTGGAAGTCCTAGGCACAGCAATCAGAGAAGAAAAGGAAATAAAAGTAATACAAATTGTAAAAGAAGAAATAAAACTGTCACTGTCTGCAGATGACATGATACTATACATAGAGAATCCTAAAGATGCCACCAGAAAACTACTAGAGCTAATCAATGAATTTGATAAAGTTGCAGAATACAAAATTAATGCACAGAAATCTCTTGCATTCCTATACACTAATGATTAAAAATCTGAAAGAGAAATTAAGGAAACTCTCCCATTTACCAATGCAACAAAAAAGAATAAAATACATAGGAATAAGGCTTCCCTGGTGGCGCAGTGGTTGAGAGTCCGCCTGCCGATGCAGCGGACACGGGTTTGTGGCCCGGTCCGGGAAGATCCCACATGCTGCGGAGCGACTGGGCCCATAAGCCATGGCCGCTGATCCTGTGCATAAGGAGCCTGTGCTCTGCAACAGGAGAGGCCACAACAGTGAGAGGCCTGCGTACTGCAAAAACAAAAACAAAAACAAAAAACCTAGGAATAAACCTACCTAGGGAGACAAAACACCTGTGTGCAGAAAACTATAAGACACTGATAAAACATTAAAGATGATACCAACAGATGGAGAGATATACCATGTTCTTGGACTGGAAGAATCAACATTGTGAAAATGAGTATACTACCCAAAGCAATCTACAGAGTCAATGCAATCCCTATCAAATTACCAATGGCATTTTTTACAGAACTAGAACAAAAAACCTTAAAATTTGTATGGAGACACAAAAGACCTTGAATAGCCAAAGCAGTCTTGACGGAAAAACACGGAGCAGGAGGAATCAGACTCCCTGACTACAGACTATACTACAAAGCTACAGTAATCAAGACAATATGGTACTGGCACAAAAAAAGAAACATAGATCAATGGAACAGATAGAAAGCCCAGAGATAAACCCACACAGGTATGGTCAACTAATCTATGACAAAAGAGGCAAGAATATACAATGGAGAAAAGACAGCCTCTTCAATAAGTGGTGCTGGGAAAACTGGACAGGTACATGTAAAAGAATGCAATTAGAACACTCCCTAACACCTTACACAAAAATAAACTCAAAATGGATTAAAGACCTAAATGTAAGACCAGACACCATAAAACTCTCAGAGGAAAACATAGGAAGAACACTCGTTGACATAAATCACAACAAGATCTTTTTTAATCCACCTCCTACAGTAACGGAAATTAAAAAAAAATAAACAATGGGACCTAATGCAAGTACAAAGCTTTTGCACAGCAAAGGAAATGATAAACAGGACGAAAAGACAACCCTCAGAATGGGAGAAAATATTTGCAAACGAATCAACGGACAAAGGATTAATCTACAAAATATATAAACAGCTCATGAAGCTCAATAATAAAGAAACAACAACCCAATCCAAAAATGGGCAGAAGACCTAAATAGACATTTCTCCAAAGAAGATATACAGACTGCCAACAAACACACGAAAGAATGCTCAACATCACTAATCATTAGAAAAATGCAAATCAAAACTACAATGAGATATCATCTCACACCAGTCAGAATGGCCATCATCAAAAAATCTAGAAACAATAAATGCTGGAGAGGGTGTGGAGAAAAGGGAACACTCTTGCACTGCTGGTGGGAATGTGAATTGGTTCAGCCACTATGGAGAACATTATGGAGCTTCCTTAAAAAACTACAAATAGAACTACCATATGACCCAGCAGTCCCACTACTGGGCATATACCCTGAGAAAACCAAAATTCAAAAAGAGTCATGTACCAAAATGTTCATTGCAGCTCTATTTACAATAGCCCGGAGGTGGAAACAACCTAAGTGCCCATCATCGGATGAATGGATAAAGAAGATGTGGCACATATATACAATGGAATATTACTCAGCCATAAAAAGAAACGAAATTGAGCTATTTGTAATGAGGTGGATAGACCTAGAGTCTGTCATACAGAGTGAAGTAAGTCAGAAAGAAAAAGACAAATACCGTATGCTAACACATATATATGGAATTTAAGAAAAAAAAATGTCATGAACAACCTAGGGGTAAGGCAGGAATAAAGGCGCAGACCTCCTAGAGAACGGACTTGAGGTTATGCGGAGAGGGAAGAGTGAGCTGTGACAGGGCGAGAGAGAGGCATGGACATATACACACTAACAAACGTAGTAAGGTAGATAGCTAGTGGGAAGCAGCCACATGGCACGGGGATATTGGCTCGGTGCTTTGTGACAGCCTGGAGGGGTGGGATAGGGAGGGTGGGAGGGAGACTCAAGAGGGAAGACATATGGGAACATATGTTTATGTATGACTGATTCACTTTGTTATAAAGCAGAAACTAACACACCATTGTAAAGCAATTATACCCCAATAAAGATGTTAAAAAAAAAAAACCATTGTTTTATGTATACATGTATTTTTTAAATCATTTTCATCTTATTCTTCAGGGATGCAATAACTTCAACAATTAGTAATATCAAACTCTGAATCAGAGGAATTGGCAAAAGTTCAGATTATGAAGTAAATGGCTCAACAAGTGACAGAAAATTAGACAAATTTTGTCTAATTCATCTTGTTCCATGATCTGACTCATTTCCAAATTTTCTGGGTTGGGGAGTGAAAAGACTTTCTCTGATTTTTCCCACAGAGGCAGGAATAACAACTCCCCCATTCCACTGTATAGGTAGAAAGGTATACCACTCTCTTCATCACATAGCATTTGCATGGCAAGATGAAGAGACCCCAGATATAGTAAGGCCAAGACAGGGGCAAAGGGCCAAAGCCTGGTGATTTGGCTCTTTCTTCAAATCCATTTTCCCCAAGCAAAGCACATCCTGTGTATTTGATATCTAAAAGCATCATCTGCACAATTCAGAGAATCATGCAGGTTTCAAACTGGAAAGCTAGCTAGGAAAGATACAGAACCTAAGGAATAACTTTGTACTATATTTCCAGCAGCATCAATAGAGTACTCTAAGCTTAGTGAGGTGTCTATCAGAAATATTTTTAAACAAAGAAATTAGTAAAATATTCTTCAGTAGTTTTAAAAAAAAAACCACTTTGGAATAGAGACTATTCATTCTACTTCATCAGTGAATATTTTTGCATTAGGATGAATTTTGTTTCTTCATACAATCTATGTCTGTGAAACTGCTTACCTTTTTCACTAACTCTTGTATTATCTCTTTAGCACTCACCACAAACCTATGCTATAAGTACAATTATTACTACCCTCTTATATAGATAATGAAACTTAGGGATGTGATGCTGTGATATAATAAGAAATATATAAGCTCTGGTTCCCAGCACAGAGCTTCTAAAAGTCTTATAACTTCCTGAGTTGTAGGGTTAGAAGAGTGTCTTTTTTTATCCATAGTAAGTCCCTTTCACCACACCTGAGCTTATGGCAATGAGGTGACTCTGGGAGGATTGGGGCCGGTTGTCAGAGGAACCAACCATGTGACTAGGGGGTTGAAACTTCCAGCCCCACCCCAAGGTCCGGGGAGGGAAAAAGGGCTGGGGATTGAGGTTATCACCAATGGCCACTGATTTAATCAATCATGCCCACATAATAGATACTCCATAAAACCCCCCAAAACAAATGGGTTCAGAGAGCACCCACGCTGGAAAACGCACCGACGTTCTGGGAGGGGGAGTGCACCCCAAACTCCACAAAGACAGAGAAGCTCCTTTGCTCAGGATCCTTGCCCTATATATCTCTTCATCTGGCCGTTCATTTGAATCCTTTATAACATCCTTTATAATAAACCAGTAATCGTAATTAAGTGTTTCCCCTAGTTCTGTGAGCCAGTTCTAGCAAATTATCAAACCTGAGGTGAGGAGGAGGTCATGAGGACCCCTGATTTATAGCCAGTCAGTCAGAAGTAGAAGACTTGAGATTGGAATCTGAAGTGGCAGGCAGTCTTTTGGAACTTAGCCCTTAACATATGGGGTCTGCACTAATTCCAGGGAGGGTCAGAATTGAATTAAATTGTAGGACACCCAGTTGATGTCCACAGGGAAATGATGAAATGCTTGGTGTGAAAGACCCACACACTTGGCGTCAGAAATGTTGAGTAGCGAACAGCTTTCCTTTAGAAAGGTTAAATACTACGGTCACAGAGCTAAGTGACAGAGTTGGGTTTTGGAGCCAAGCAGACTCTAAAACAACACTCTTCAATAATAAAACGTGTTAGAGGAAAATGATTTTATACTCACAACAAACATGTACGGTTATTGATAATAATAAAGAGCTGGAAGAATAACAAAAATTGCCACATTAATTCTTACCTGTGTCTGTCTCATTGCCCGTTCCACTCGGCGTGTGCTTCCTCTCTCAAGTTTTGTCCGGAGGATCAAAGCTGATGTCTGAATGGCCCAGAACTTGGGTTGTGAAAGCAAACACTGAGGGGAAGAAAGAAAGAAAGAAAGAAAGAAAGAAAAAAACCACAGAAGGAATGGATAAGCTGGGTAATTCCACTCTGAATATAACAAAATGAATATATCAGGTAGTGCTGAGTGAGTGCAGATTTGAAAATCACCTCAGTGAAAAATAATAAAAGACAACACGTGCTTTATGTTTTTTATGAAGAATATTTTTTATGAAGAATGTATTCATCTGAGCAGAGTCATTACTTAACCTAGTTGACCTGTTCTACTGAATAAATTCCTTAAGGAATGAATCAGAATATTTCCATATAATCAAAAAGGTAAGCAGAATGTATCATACTATAAATTAATAAATCTTTTTATCTCACGAGTTATTTAAAAATGTGAGAAAATAAACTACATAAAATAAATGCCATCTTCTCAAATATGAAATACATTTTTAAAAATCATCCAAACTCACAAACAAAAACAAATAATTAGAAATCTGGTACCTTTCACTTAAATATCCTAATCCACTGATGCAAATGCAAATCAAACTTTAAGAAAACCGCTCTAAAATTTTTGAGAATGCTTTCTAGTCTTGGTTAGGGTAGGGAGTCTCTAATGTTAGTTAAAATGCTATCCTAGAGAGGGCATCTTAAGAAAGACTGGCTCATAAGAAAACTCTGAATATGCACATACTGAATCCTAGCCCCAGAGAAAACTGTGACCAACCATCAGTTCACAGAGTGCAGTAGAAACCACTGAATATGACCACAAATGTAGTGGGGAAAAAGTGGAAGTTCTGGGTGTGTGAAAACAGGGGCAAAATGTATTATGAGACAATAGGGACTGACTGGTATAATGAACACAACTTAAGCTCTTTGCTGGTGACACGGAAACCAATGCTGTCCCTGAGTGATATAATAACTTTCAGTGAAGATTGCTTCACAGAAAGGCAAAAGGTTTATTCGTCTGAAAGCTGACTACATCCTTGATTATCTGCTTATTTCTAAAAGTCAGGTATAAAAAACATCCTAGTTAATTAGCGTCCAATTAATCATTCAAAACCTAGCTGCGCACTAGCAGGAGAAGCTTTAGGCATTTTAAAACTAAATCAGATCTCTGAGAGCAGAATCTGGGCATCGGTGTTTTTTAAAAACTCCCCAGGTAATTCTAAGACATAGCCAAATTTAAGAACTAGTAGGCTAAGCTAACACAAGTATTTGTTTTTGGTCAAATTCCCTTGTAACTCCAAAATCTCATTAAAAGTTAGCAAGAAGTTCTTCAATGGAGTATACATAAACTATATCACCGTCCCTGCAATGCCTTACTGTACCGTGCCCAGCTCACTTCCATCATTTCTATTACCTACCTGGCCCCTATAGGTATGTGAATTTTCAACTCCAAATCTTTGCCAACTTTCTTACAATAAAAAGGAGACTGAAGCACCAACAGGTTAGATCACTTGCTCAATGTCACACCTTCATTAGGAGCAAAAGCTGATTCTAATACTTGGTCTCGATCCCCAAAACAACATCTTTTTTTTTTTTTTTTTTTTTTGGAAATTGCACTGGATGCATGAGCTTCAACCATTTTCATTTTGTAACTGAAATATAGTTGACATACAATATTATGTCAGTTTCAAGAGTACTACAGGGCTTCCCTGGTGGCGCAGTGGTTAAGAATCTGCCTGCCAATGCAGGGGACACGGGTTTGAGCCCTGGTCTGGGAAGATCCCACATGCCGCGGAGCAACTAAGCCCGTGCGCCACAACTACTGAGCCTGCGCTCTAGAGCCCATGTGCCACAACTACTGAGCCTGCGCTCTAGAGCCCGCAAGCCACAACTACTGAACCCACGTGCCTAGAGCCCGTGCTCCACAACAAGAGACGCTACTGCAATGAGAAGCTCACGCGCTGCAAGGAGCCCCTGCTCCCCGCATCTAGAGAAAGCCCATGCACAGCAGTGAAGACCCAACACAGCCAAAAATAAAAAAGTTATTTAAAAAAAAGAGTACTACATAATGATTTGATATTTGCATACATTATAAAGTGATCACCACAATAAGTCCAGTAACCATCTTTTCCCATACAAAGTTATTACAATATTATTGACCATATTCCTCATGTTGTATATTATCAATATATCCCCATGACTTATTTTATTCTATAACTGGATGTTTGTAACTCTTAATCCCCTTTACCTATTTCGCCCACCCCACCTCACTTTCTGGCAACCACCTGTTTCTTCTCTGAATCTGTGAGTCTGTTTTCATCTTGTTTTGTTTATTTGCTTGTTTTGTTTTTTAGATTCACCATATAAGATCATGCAATCTTTCTCTGTCTGACTTATTTCAGTTAGCAAAATACCCTCTAGATCCATCCATGTTGCCGCAAATGGCAAGATTTCACTTTTTTACAGCCGCAGAACACATTTACATTGTTTTCTTAACACTTTCTCCAAGGAAGTAGATGACAGTACCCAGGAAACACTGTAGAGTAATGTAAGAAGAGGACTCAGTAGAGAACTTTAGGAAACTGCTCTATTAAAGGGAAGTGGAAGAAGAGGAGTAAACAGAGAATATGCAAATAATGGAGAAGGAGAATCAGAAGAATAAATTCTTACTGAAATGTGTTCATTCATTAATTCACTTGAGCACCTACTTTGTACACGGCAGTGTGCATAAGGCCCCAGGGACAAAGTAGCGAGCAAGACAGACAAGGTCCCTGCCCTCAGAGAACTTACATTCTAATGCAATGACTATTAAGTAACCTAATTCTTCTATAACTAAGTTTGCAAATTAAAATATTTTTATCTCCTTGGAATACAGTTATATGGCACTATAAATATATACATGATGAAACAGAAGACATGAAATAAGTAAATCTGCACACTGATTCTACTACCTACAGTGGGTCGTCTGTTTTCTGTTCATTTTATTAAAGGGACTGTCTCGGTAACCTCATGACAGGATGGAAGAGCACTGAGGAAATGGCTCTGTAGAACAGTGGGGATAATCTCCAAGTCAGCCAGAGCTTGATCAGAATCCCAGCTCCACCAAGTCAGGTGATTAGCTGGGTGACCTTGGGAAGCCACCTGACCTCTTAGGATCTCATTTTCCTCCTCTCTAAAATAGGAGTAGTAACTCCCATCTCTCACAAACTTGTGAGGATTAAATAAGCATGAATAGGTTAACACTTAACTAGCCTCTGAGAGTACCTGCTAAAAAGCACATGTGGTCCCCTCTGGGATTTCTCCTCCTGTAATGCCTTCTCTCACCCTCAGCAGGAATGCAGCATCCAGAGTGGGCACAGGTGATGGCCCTAACCATCAGCTACCCCCAAAATATGGTACCTGGGCATACTGAGCATCTTAAGCTGAAGGAGTCTGAGAAAACAGCTGAAGCAGGAAGATCACTCCGACCTTCCCACTGCCCTTTTCTCCTGAAACAGGTCATAAAACTCTCATATGAGAGGTGCCTTCCCTATACCCAGAGGAAAGGTGCATCCTTATCTCTGAAGAAAAAGGGACCCTGAGAAGAATCCCAACAAGCAGGCCTTACTAAATTTCTCCCAGTGTACTACCCTTACCTTTGAACTATCATACTCCTCCACGACTGCCCGCACTTCATCAAACCTAGCACAAAAATACTCAGGTTGAACTGTTTCATCAGGTCTTCATTTCCTTATGAAGGCTCCTGTGTCACACAAAATCTCTATTAAGTAAATGTGTGCCCTTTTTTCCTGTTAATCTGTCTTTGTCAGTTTAATTTTCAGACCCAGTCTGGAACCCTAAGAGCGTGGAGGAAAATTCTGTCCTCCCCCACAGTCCCCAGCCACACGGTCACTTTACACCAATAACATCATGGCACATGGGCCAGTACAGGCCGTGGGCTTGTCAGTTAAAGCCCAGCTTTAAAAGGTTTGCATACCAAAGCAGGGAGATATTTTCCTCGGAAAACTACCAACTCAGACTGTTTTCTATGCTGGCATGAGAACAAGAGTTTGAGACTTTTATGTGAAGCTCAAGCAAAACATTCTCACTAAACGCTGAAAGTAAAATGCAATCCGAAAAACAGACATTTGAAAAGCTTTAAAGAAGGAACTGACTGGATAATGATATCACTGAAGAATGCATTTATCTTATATTTGTTTGGCTGGGAGATATACTGACTTGGGAAAGTCTTTCTAAAAGGAGGTAACTGCAGATAGGCTGTGTCTAATATATCTTACAAAACACTGCTGCCCACAAGGTAAAAATCAGTCAGAATATGAGACATTAGGTAAAGAAAAAGAAAATTAAACAGGATATATATGCTTTAATGCTCTACATAGTTGAAGAATGTTCATTTTATTGCTGAATAATATTTCACTGCAATATACAATTTATTTAACCATTATCCTGCTAATGGGCATTTAGGTAGTTTCCAATCTGGGGCTATTACGAATCTGCTATGAACATTCTAGCTGTGCTATCAGAATGTGCCATCAGTTGAGGTGAACATGTACAAGTATTTCTGCTGGACATATACTTACGAGTGAAACTGCTAGGTCAGAGTATTCAGCTTTCAGGAATACACCCAATCTTCTAAAAGGTTTTCCACTTTACACTCTTATTAGAAACATTAGAGTCCTTGTTACTTCACAACCCTGCAACACTTAATATTGTCTATTTTTTACATTTTAACTATTCTGGTGGGTATTTAGTAGTATTCCATTATGGTTAATTTTCACTTCTCTAACAAATTTGCATTTCTCTACTGGTTAATAAAGTTGTGCACCTTTTAATATGTTAATGACCATTTTAATGCCTCTCTTTTAAGTCCCTATTGAAGTCCTTTGCCTGCTGTTTTCTATTGGGTTGTCAAAAATATTCTTGGGCTTCCCTGGTGGCACAGTGGTTAAGAATCCACCTGCCAATGCAGGGGACACGAGTTTGAGCCTTGGTCTAGGAAGATCCCACATGCCATGGAGCAACTAAGCCTTGTGCCACAACTACTGAGCCTGCGCTCTAGAGCCCACGAGCCACAACTACCGAAGGCCAGGTACCACAACTACTGAAGCCCGCGCACCTAGAGCCCATGCTCCGCATCAAGAGAAGCTACCGCAATGAGAAGCCCATGCACGGCAACGAAGAGTAGCCCCTGCTCACCGCAACTAGAAAAAGCCCACACGCAGCAACGAAGACCCAATGCTGCCAAAAATAAATAAATTAAAAAAATTTTTTCTTGATAATTTGTTAAATATTCTTTATATTTTCTGAACACAAGCCTCCCTGTCTTTTTGTTGGAAGAGGAAAACATATTCATCTTCTTATTTGACAAAAACACAACACATACTTGTTCTGGCAAGGCACTGGTCTAACTGCTTTACAAATATTAACAGTATCTTTTGAAATTTATAGTGTTTAATATTACTAGTCATCCAGTTTATCATTTTTGTTTTATGGTTAGAGCTTTATTGTCCTTTTTGATCGTCCTAAGGTCTCAAAGATGTTCTCCTGTATTTTTCCTCTAAAAACTTTACAGTTTTGCTTTCTACTTCGGCGTATTCAATTTGGAATTGATTTTTTGTATATCTAGTATGATATAGGGGTTAAGGTAGCTTTTTTCCATATGGATATAAATCATCTACTAGCATGTATTGAAAAGCCTACCCTTTCCCCACTGCACTGCAACGCCAGATTTGACGTAAGTCAGATGAACTGTGTATGTATGGCTCTGTTTTTGGACTCTCTATCTGTTCCACTAGTTAGTCTGTATTTCCTCGTGACAAAATGTCTTAATTCAGTGTTTCTCAAACTTTCAAGTGCATAAGAATAATCTAGAGAGATTGTTAAAACACAGACTCCTTGGCCCCAACCCCAGAGATTCTGATTGAAAAGGGTGTGAAGTGGAGCCGGAGAAATTCCATTTCTAACAAGCTCCCAGGTGATGCTGATGCTGCCAGTCCAAGAACCACAATAGGCTAAGCTCTGCCTTAATTGATATAGTTTTACAATAAGTCTTGGTATCTGCCAGTGGAAGTACTCCAATTCTGTTCTTCATGACTGACTTCGCTATTCTTAGCCTTTCACATTTCCATATGAATTTTAAAGTCGGCTTGAGTTCCACAAAACCAGAAAAAAACAACAGCAACAGCAACAACAAAAATCAAGCGCTGGGATTTTGTTACAGATTGCATTGATAATGTAGGTTAATTTGAGGAGACTTGAAATTTTAAAATATTGAGCCCCACACACACATAGCATATTCCTCTATTTAGGTCTTCATTAATTTCTCTTAATAATGTTTTGTAGATTTTAGCACAGAGGCCTTGTAAATCCTTTGACAGATTCACTCCTAGGAATTTGATGTTTTTTAACATTATTGCAGGTGTTATCTTTTTCCCCTCTTTTTCATTTTTTTTAATTATGGTAAGATACATATAACATAAAATGTACACTCTTGACCATTTTTAACTGTACAGTTTACTTATGCAACCAATCTATAGAAATCTTCTCATCCTTCAACTGAAACTCTATACCCATTAAACAAAAATACCCCACTCCACCCCAAGGCAACAACCACCATGCTCCTTTCTGGTTTGTTTGCTTGCTTTCTGTTTTGGGTTAGTTTTTTTTTTGCGGGGGGGGGCAGGGGGCGTGTTTTTTGGGGCATGTCATGTAGAATTTTAGTTCCCTGACCAGGGATCGAATCCATGCCCACTGCAGTGGAAGTGCAGAGCCTTAACCATTGGACTACCAGGGAAGTCCCCACCATGCTACTTTTTCTATGAATTTGATTACTCTAGGTACCTCATATAAATAAGTGGAAACAGGCAGTTGCAAATGCTATCCTTTTTTAAAGTTCATTTACTTTTACCTGGAGTCTATTAACTAAAGCAATTTGATGAAATGTTGGCTCACTAAACTGAGTACTGGTTAAAAATCCAGTAAAAACAGACACTTAAGAAAGAAATTTGGGAGAGTTTCAAGATGGCAGAAGAGTAAGACATGGAGATCACCTTCCTCCCCACAAATACATCAGAAATACATCTACATGTGGAACAACTCCTCCAGAACACCTACTGAATGCTGGCAGAAGAACTCAGACCTCCCCAAAGGCAAGAAACTCCCCACATACCTGGGTAGGGCAAAAGAAAAAAGAAAAAACAGAGACAAAAGAATAGAGACGAGACCTGCACCAGTGGGAGGGAGCTGTGAAGGAGGAAAGGTTTCCACACACTAGGAAGGCCCTTCACTGGCGGAGAGGGAGACGGGGTGGTGGGGGGTAAAGCTTCAGAGCCACAGAGGAGACCACAGCAACAGAGGTGCGGAGGGCAAAGCGTAGAGATTCCCGCACAAAGGATCGGTGCCAACCAGCACTCACCAGCCCCAGAGGCTTGCCTGCTCACCTGCTGGGGCGGTTGGGGGCTGGGAGCTGAAGCTCCAGCTTCAGAGGTTGGATCCCAGGGAGAGGACTGGGGTTGGCTGCGTGGTCACAGCCTGAAGGGGGCTACTGAGCCACAGCTAGCAGGGAGGGAGTCCAGGAAAAAGTCTGGAGCTGCCGAAGAGGCAAGAGACCATTGTTTTGTGGTGCACGAGAAGAGGGGATTCAGAGCACCACCTGAACAAGCTCCAGAGATGGGTGCGAGCCGTGGCTATCAGAGCAGACCCCAGAGACAGGCATGAAATGCTAAGGCTGCTACTGCGGGCACCAAGAAGCCTGTGTGCAAGCACAGGTCACTATCCACACCTCCCTTCAGGGGAACCCGTGCAGCCCGCCACTGCCAGGGTCCCGTGATCCAGGGACAACTTCCCCGGGAGAACACACGGCGCGCCTCACGCTGTTGCAACGTCACTCTGGCCTCTGCTGCCGCAGGCTCGCCCAGCATTCTGTACCGTCCCTCCTCCCAGCCTGAGTAAGCCAGAGCCCCCGAATCAGCTGATACGTTGACCCTGCCCTGTCTGAGCTGGGGAACAGACGCCCTCAGGCGACCTACACGCAGAGGCAGGTCCAAATCCAAAGCTGAGCCCCGGGAGCTGTGCCAACAAAGAAGACAAAGGGAAATCTCTCCCAGCAGCCTCAGGAGCAGCGGATTAAATCTCAACAATCAACTTGATGTACCCTGCATCTGTGGAATACCTGAATAGACAAAGAATCATCCCAAATTGAGGCAGTGGACTTTGGGAACAACGATATATACATATTTTTCCTTTTTCTCTTTTTGTGCTTATGTATGTATATGCTTCTGTGTGTGATTTTGTCTGTATAGCTTTGCTTTTACCATTTGTCCTGGGGTTCTGTCTGTCCATTTTCTCTTAATTTTTTTTAGTATAGTTTTCAGTACTTCTTATCATTGGTGGATTTGCTTTTTGGTTTGGTTGCTCTTCCTTTCTTTCTTTCTTTTTAAATTACCTTGTAAATTTTTCTAATTTTTATTATTTTTTATTTTAATGACTTTATTTTATTTCTTTTTCATTCTTTCTTTCTTTCTTTTCTTCCTTTTATTTTGAGCCTTGTGGATGACAGGGTCCTGGTGCTCTGGTCGGGCATCAGGCCTGTGCCTCTGAAGTGGGAGAGCCAAGTTCAGGACACTGGTCCACCAGAGACCTCCCAGCTCCACATAATATCAAAGAGCGAAAATCTACCAGAGATCTCCATCTCAACGCCAACACCCAGCTCCACTCAACGACCAGCAAGCTACAGTGCTGGACACCCTATGCCAAACAACTAGCAACACAGGAACACAACCCTACACATTAGCAGAGAGGCTGCCTAAAATCATAATAAGGTCACAGACACCCCAAAACACACCACCAGACGTGGTCCTGCCCACCAGAAAGACAAGATCCAGCCTCAACCACCAGAACACAGGCACCAGTCCCCTCCACCAGGAAGCCTACACAACCCACTGAACCAACCTTAGCCACTGGCAGCAGACACCAAAAACAACGGGAACTACAACCTGCAGCCTGCAAAAAGGAGACCCCAAACACAGTAAGTTAAGCAAAATGAGAAGACAGAGAAATACACAGCAGATAAAGGAGCAAGGTAAAAACCCACCAGACCAAACAAATGAAGAGGAAATAGGCAGTCTACCTGAAAAAGAATTCAGAAAATGAGAGTAAAGATGATCCAAAATCTTGGAAACAGAATGCAGAAAATTCAAGAAACATTTTAAAAGGACATATAAGAATTAAAGCGCAAACAATGATGAACACCACAATAAATGAAATGAAAAATCTCTACAAGGAATCAATAGCAGAAAAACTGAGGCAGAAGAACAGATAAGTGACCTGGAAGATAAAATAGTGGAAATAACTACTGCAGAGCAGAATAAAGAAAAAAGAATGAAAAGAATGGAAGACGGTCTCAGAGACCTCTGAGATGACACTGAACACACCAACATTCAAATTATAGGGGTCCAAGAAGAAGAAGAGCAAAAGAAAGGGACTGAGAAGATATCTGAAGAGATTTTAGTTGAAAACTTCCCTAATATGGGAAAGGAAATAGTTGATCAAGTCCAGGAAGCACAGAGAGTCCCATACAGGATAAATCCAAGGAGAAACACGCCAAGACACATATTAATCAAACTATCAAAAATTAAATGCAAACAAAAATTATTAAAAGCAGCAAGGGAAAACCAACAAATAACATACAAGGGAATCCCCAAAAGGTTAACAGCTGATCTTTCAGCAGAATCTCTGCAAGCCAGAAGGCTGTGGCAGGACATATTTAAAGTGATGAAAGGGAAAAACCTACAACCAAGATTACTCTACCCAGCAAGGATCTCGTTCAGATTTGACGGAGAAATTAAAACCTTTACATACAAGCAAAAACAAAGAGAATTCAGCACCACCGAACCAGCTTCACAACAAATGCTAAAGGAACTTCTCTAGGCAGAAAACACAAGGGAAGGAAAAGACCTACAAAAACAAACCAAAAACAATTAAGAAAATGGTAATAGGAACATACATATCGAAAATTACCTTAAATGTAAATGGATTAAATACTCCAACAAAAAGACATAGACCAGCTGAATGGATACAAAAACAAGACCCGTATATATGCTGTCTACAAGAGACCCACTTCAGACCTACGGACACATACAGACAGAAAGTGAGGGGATGGAAAAATATATTCCATGAAAACGGAAATCAAAAGAAAGCTGAAGTAGCAATTCTCATATAAGACAAAAAAGACTTTAAAACAAAGACTATTACAAGAGACAAAGAAGGACGCTACATAATGATCAAGGAATCAATCCAAGATATAACAATTGTAAATATTTATGCACCCAACAGAGGAACACCTCAATACATAAGCCAAATGCTAACAGCCATAAAAGGGGAAATCAACAGTAACACAATCACAGTATGGTACTTTAACACTCCACTTTCATCAATGGACAGATCATGCAAAATGAAAATAAATAAGGAAACACAAGCTTTAAATGATACATTAAACAAGAGGGACTTCATTGATATTTATAGGGCATTCCATCCAGAAAGAACAGAATACACTTTCTTCTCAAGTGCTCATGGAACGTTCTCCATGATAGATGATATCCTGGGTCACAAATCAATCCTTGGTAAATTTAAGAAAACTGAAATTGTATGAAGTATCTTTTCCGACCACAGCGCTATGAGACTAGATATCAATTACAGGAAAAAATCTGTAAAAAATACAAACACATGGAGGCTACACAATACACTACTTAATAACCAAGAACCACTGAAGAAATCAAAGAGGAAATCAGAAAATACCTAGAAACAAATGACAATGAAAATACGATCACCCAAAACCTATGGGATGCAGAAAAAGCAGTTCTAAGAGGGAAGTTTACAGCTATACAAGCCAACCTCAAGAAACAAGAAACATCTCAAATAAACAACCTAACCTCATACCTAAAGCAATTAGAGAAAGAAAAACAAAGAAACCCCAAAGTTAACAGAAGGAAAGAAATCATAAAGATCAGATCAGAAATAAATTTAAAAGAAATGAAGGAAACAATAGCAAAAGATCAATAAAACTAAAAGCTGGTTCTTTGAGAAGATAAAGAAAATTGATAAACCATTAGCCAGACACATCAAGACAAAAAGGGAGAGGCCTCTCATCAACAGAATAAGAAATGAAAAAGGAGAATAACTGACACTGTAGAAATACAAAGGATCATGAGAGATTACTACAAGCAACTATATGCCAATAAAATGGACAACCTGGAAGAAATGGACAAATAATTAGAAAAGCACAACCTTCCGAGACCAAACCAGGAAGAAATAGAAAGTATAAACAGATCAATCACAAGCACTGAAATTGAGACTGTGATTAAAAACCTTCCAACAAACAAAAGCCCAGGACCAGATGGTTTCACAGGCGAATTTTATCAAACATTTAGTGAAGAGCTAACACCTATCCTTCTCAAACTCTTCCAAAATATAGCAGAGGGAGGTTCACTCCCAAACCCATTCTACGAGGCCACCATCCCCCTGACGCCAAAACCAGACAAAGATGTAACAAGAAAAGAAAACTACAGGCCAATATCATTGATGAACACAGATGCAAAAATCCTCAACAAAATACTAGCAAACAGAATCCAACAGCACATTAAAAGGATCATACACCATGATCAAGTGGGGTTTATCCCAGGAATACAAGGATTCTTCAATACATCCAAATCAATGAATGTGATATACCATATTAACAAATTGAAGAATAAGAACCATATGATCATCTCAATAGATGCAGAAAAACCTTTAGACAAAATTCAACACCCATTTATGATAAAAACCCTCCAGAAAATGGGCCTAGAGGGAATTTAACTCAACATAATAAAGGCCATATATGACAAACCCACAGCCAACATCCTCGTCAATGGTGAAATCTGATACCATTTCCACTAAGATCTGGAAAAACACAAGGTTGCCCACTCTCACCACTATTATTCAACATAGTGTTGGAAGTTTTAACCACAGCAATCACAGAAGAAATAAAAAGAATCCAAACCAGAAAAGAAGAAGTAAAGCTGTCACTGTTTGCAGATGACATGATACTATACATAGAGAATCCTAAAGATGCTACCAGAAAACTACTAGAGCTAATCAATGAATTTGGTAAAGTAGTGGGATACAAAATTAATGCACAGAAGTCTCTTGCATTCCTATACACTAAAGATGAAAAATATGAAAGAGAAATTAAGGAAACACTCCCATTTACCACTGCAACAAAAATAATAAAATACCTAGGAATAAACCTACCTAAGGAGACAGAAGACCTGTATGCAGAAAACTATAAGACATGGAAGAAAGAAATTAAAGATGATACCAACAGATGGAGAGATAGACCATGTTCTTGGATTGGTAGAATCAACATTGTGAAAACGATTATACTACCCAAAGCAATCTACAGATTCAGTGCAATCCCTATTAAAAAATACCAGTGGCATTTTTCACAGAACTAAAACAAAAAATTTCACAATTTGTTTGGAAACACAAAAGACCCCGAATAGCCAAAGCAATCTTGAGAAAGAAAAACGGAGCTGGAGGAATCAGGCTCCCTGACTTCAGACTATACTACAAAGCTACAGTAATCAAGACAGTATGGTACTGGCACAAAAACAGTAATATAGATCAATGGAACAGGATAGAAAGCCCAGAGATAAACCCACACACATATGGTCACCTTATTTTTTATAAAGGTGGGAAGAATATATAATGGAGAAAAGACAGCCTCTTCAATAAGTGGTGCTGGGAAAACTGGACAGGTACAGGTAAAAGAATGAAATTAGAACACTCCCTAATACCACACACAAAAATAAACTCAAAATGGATGAAAGACCTAAATGTAAGGCCAGACACTATCAAACACTTAGAGGAAAACATAGGCAGAACATTCTATGACACAAATCACAGCAAGATCCTTTTTGACCTTCCTCCTAAAGAAATGGGAATAAAAACAAAAATTAAAAAATGGGACCTAATGAAACTCAAAAGCTTTTGCACAGCAAAGGAAACCATAAACAAGATGAAAAGACAACCCTGAGAATGGGAGAAAATATTTGCACATGAAGCAACTGACAAAGGATTAATCTCCAAAATTTACAAGCAGCTCATGCAGCTTAGTATCAAAAAAACAAACAACCCAATCCAAAAATGTGCAGAAGACCAAATAGACAAGATATACAGATTGCCACAAACACGTGACAGGATGCTCAACATCACTAATCATTAGAGAAATGCAAATCAAAACTATAATGAGATATCATCTCACACTGGTGAGAATGGCCATCATCAAAAAATCTACAAACAATAAATGCTGGAGAGGGTGTGGAGAAAAGGGAACACTCTTGCACTGTTGCTGGGAATGTAAATTGATACAGCCTCTATGGAGAACAGTATGGAGGTTCCATAAAAAACTAAAAATAGAACTGCCATACGACCCAGCAATCCCACTACTGGGCATATACCCTGAGAAAACCATAATTCAAAAAGAATCATGTATCACAATGTTCACTGCAGCTCTATTAACAATATCAGGACATGGAAGCAACTTAAGTGTCCATCGACAGATGAATGGATAAAGAAGATGTGGCACATAGATAGAATGGAATATTACTCAGCCATAAAAAGAAACGAAATTGAGTTATTTGTAGTGAGGTGGATGGACCTAGAGTCTGTCATACAGAGTGAAGTAAGTCAGAAAGAGAAAAATAAATACCATATGCTAACACATATATATGGAATCTTAAAAAAAAAAAAAAGGTCATGAAGAACCTAGGGGCAGGATGGGAATAAAGATGCAGACCTACTAGAGAATGGACTTGAGGACATGGGGAGGGAGGGGGAAGGGTAAGCTGGGACAAAGTGAGAGATTGGCATGGACATACATACAATACCCAACGTAAAACAAATAGCTAGTGGGAAGCAGCCGCATAGCACAGGGAGATCAGCTCCGTGCTTTGTGTCCACCTAGAGAGGTGGGATAGGGAGGGTGGAAGGGAGACACAAGAGGGAGGCGATAGGGGGATATATGTACATGTATAGGTGATTCACTTTGTTATAAAGCAGAAACTAACACACCACTGTAAAGCAATTATAGTCCAATTAAGATGTTAAAAAAATAAAAGAAAGAAAAAAAGAAACTTGGTGTTTTCAACTAGCAGCAATTTGAGAATTAGGACAATTGCTACAGAACACTGTGCCTATTGCAACCATATACTTGTATGTGAAATGGAATTTCCATCATTTTCACATACTAGGGCAGAGGCCAGAAACCCCCTAAAAGTAAGTGGTAACATTTGTGTGTCTCTTTTTAAGGAAAGTTCTCTCATATCTCAAATCTCATTAACCAGAACTGCTGAAAGGTTACTCACTGAGTCAGTAGGTTTCTACAAGTGTATCATTTTTCATACACACTTTAACATTTCTATTGTTGTTGTGAAACTTGAAATAAACTCTTTTATTTATAGTTAGAATATTTTATAAGTTAAAGAATCAATCCACTTCAGGAATTGTTGATAAGGAGTGTAACAAGATACCTTGAGAGCAAAAGGGAGACAGCTCTGCACGCCTCAGTAGGAGTTTCTCACTAAACTATGCCACCTGAGCTGATGCTTGGGCTCAGACCAGAAAGGGAGCTGTAATCATCTGTTGATGACATCTGAGGAAATGCCAGTAACTACTTGAAAAAGTCAGTGAATACCACTTTAACTTACATTAAAAAGTAAATTTTAATATTATGACACACTATACAGAAGGCATGATTTTACCTAGCTAACAATTTCCCACCATATGCAACATTACCCTCATTTCCAGATAAGTAGCCAAGAAAATTATGTACCACCATCAAAGAGGATCTGGAGTGTTGTTTCTATTAAAAACAAATTTCCTTTCATTCTTATCATTATACATTTCAAATACTCTTCTTCCAGAGGTCACTAGGACCCTTTACATGACAGACAGCCAGTCTGCTCCTTTAAATATGAAGGAACTTTCACATAGTTGCTTTTTCTACACATAAATCAAGGCAACTCAGAGCTCTCCTGTGGATGCATAGTTGTTTGGCTACACTAAAGGCAAATCAAACAACGCCAACCCAGGTCAGGCTGACCTTATAAAAGTAAGGAACAAAGAAATATTATAAAAAAAACAAAACTATTCCCCCTTCTTAACAAACTGTTTAAAAGAGCATTCGTTGTTAAAATCAGTACCAAATAACTTTAAATTCCAAATGTAGTCTATAAATCATTCCCAGTAGAACAGCAGTCCAAATGCCCTGTCCTTGCTCTCTAGACCATTTAAAATCTGTCTCAAAGCTATTTTTCCCCAAGTCTTACTACTGCCTTAAACAAACCTTCCAACACAGCCAAATGAACCCAGTGCAGCTCACACATGGTCATCTCCTTGCCTTTGCTGGTGTTATCACTCCATCTAGATCCCATCTGTCTTTCAAGGCCCCTCTAATCCTCCCTTAGTGAACAAAGCCTTCTTTGACTGCTCTGTTCTAAATATTTTCTTCTTTTCTAAGCAGTTAGGGGATTTATTTATCTGTGCTATCAATTTGTAGTTTAAATTGCCTGGTACTGCTAATTACATTTTCATAAGTTTATCTGATCTTGGCTAAATTAAAAATTCCATGAAGGCAAGTCTTATGTTTTATACCTTTATTTCTTCCACAGTATCTAGCAGCATGCTTGGCAAATCCTGAGATTCTGGATCTCCTGCTATTACAACGCGCTCAAAGTTCTTTTCTCCAGTCTGCAAACTTTCACATAGAAAGCAGACACCAGAGAGATCAAGCTGATGGTCATTTGGTTGCCTCAAAAAAGAAAGATCTCCTGCATTCTGGAGATGCCAGTTCGTCAGTACCAGATGCACCTTTCACATGGTCATGAAAAGCAGACCTATTTAAAGCATACAAATTATTTTTGAACTGGATTTTTCATCCTTTAACACCATGTGAATTCATAATGTCAAAAGGCCTAACACCTGTAGCTTCAATGATGGCCAAAAGTCGAAGCACAAAGCCATGAGTCTGAGTAAGACTCCTCAGTATCAAATGTATCAACATCTTAGCTATAAGCCCCATATATTTCTCCTATCTGGGGACTGGAAGCTCCACTAAGGAGCTTTTCTTTCTTACGGTTTTTTCCTTCACCTTACATTAATGCTCTCCATTATCACCAGCCTAATAAACAGCAAGATTCACTTTAAAAGTAAAATATACACAATGATGTCAGTGTCGTTTATTCCTTAAAATCGTTTATCAAATAACATTTAAATGATTTTGCTCTTGCCCAAAATGCTTTTCAGATTTTTTTATTATTTGATATACAAAGAAGATTAAAAGTAACTAAAATGCAAGTTATAAAGTATAATATAAGCACCTGTGAATCTGGGACTGGTTTTTTTGTTGTTGTTTTTGCCATACCTTGTGGCATGTGGGAATCTTACTTCTCCAACAAGGGATCGAACCCACGTCCCCTGCATTGGAAGTGTGGAGTCTCAACCACTGGACTGCCAGGGAAGTCCCTGGGACTGGTTTTTTAACCTATCATTACCTTTATAAAACTCATCCACGTTGTTACTTATAGCTATAGTTCATTTATTTTCACTTCACTGTTGTATAATATTTCATACTTGTGATATAAGTTATCACAGTTTATTTATCCCTTCTCCTGTCAACAATTAGGCTGTTTACAGTTTGTTTGCCATTACAAACACTGCTATTGTTAAACATTCTTATACACATCCACTGATGCACATGCATGAGTTTCTTAGATGTACTTCTAAGACTGGAATTTCTAGTTATACACAACTTCTTGGTGTTTTTGGACATCTCTCTGATGTGGATAAACATGGATTACATTATTTTTTAATTCTGCTTTTTAATTTCAAGTTATTTCTAGAAGTTACATTTTCTCTCCCAAATCATGAACATCTAATAACTAACATAAGTTGCTAGGTTATCTTTGTGATTATACCCTATATTTCTGTAAACGTTTCACACATAGCTGTTATGCATTATGAATGAGAAAACTGCAATTCATCCTTTAATCTGTTGTTTGTTGACTCTCAACCACAGTGGCTTGCCTTCTCTTCTGTTTATTGATCTTTAATTATGAGCTCACTGCTCAATTTTTAAGTTGGGTTTAGGAGATGTTTTCCTCTAGACAGACTGGCTTCTGCTGCCACAGCCAAGCAGCACCATGCAGTCACGATCACTTCAGACTTGCTTGCTTCAGTCTTAGCTCAGTGGAAAGTTCTGAAAGTGCTATTACTTCAGGTAACCCCATCCCTCACAGCTGCCTGCCGAGGCCTCGGCTCCCTGCCTCTCATTGCTGGCCCTGACCCCAGCTGCTGACGTCTCTGAGTGGCTATGCACATATGTACGTGTTTAAATCAGGTCTGAAGACTCCTTGGACGACACCTTTTCTACCTCTTGTGAGATCAGCAGTGTCTTAACACCGTGAAAGCCTCTGCTCTCTGGTCCAGGAGTCCCCCTTCTTCCTTTTATTTTAAGCCACGTCTTTAAATTTCGTAGCTCCTCCCTATTTCCTTTGCTGCTACAGACAATATGGGGCAAGACAAGGTTGAAACCCAGTAAGAGACACAGGGAGACCGACCGAAGTTTAAAGGTAGCCTGAGTATGCTCCAGAGGGCCTGTGTATATCTTCAACCCCAAATAAGGATGGTTATCTAGCAATGAGGCAATAATGGACTTTGCACATTTTCCATATAGTTTTGTGCCAGAGGTCTTTCAACTTCTTATTTTCAAATTTATTTTCTTCTTCAGAAGGGTTTCGAGAATAATACAAAGAATTCCCATACACCCTTCACCCAAGTGTTAACATTTTGCCACACAACCAATAGTCTGATCTGCAGGCCCAATACCGATTCTACTAAAGATGGCATTTACAGATTTAAAATAATTAAATTCTACTAATTAACTACTTTTATGTCCATTAACACAAGAAGTTACCTGAAATCATATATTAGTACCTCACTTTATTTTATTGTATACACAAGTTTCCTGCCCTGTGCACTCCTAAGCATTACATTCATCCTAACTATCTTTCTATTTGTTGTTTCTGTTGACTCTCAATCATGAGAGGGAAAAAATTCAGTTCAATAAACATTTTAATATCGACAACCTGGGTTGGATGCTAAGGGTCAAAGGGACCCCCAACTGGAGATCTATACAGTATATCCATCCACTCAATTTTAGGGTTTCTTTTGAACACAAGTTTCCAAAAATATTTGGGTAAAACTAGCTTGATTTTGCCTTGAAAAAGAAGTAAGCTTCATACTGAATGTGAACACTGAGCAATTTCCCATCGGGAATTTGTTCTTCTCCTTCTACATTCTTTCCATTTAACACTTTAGGTAGGTTGAGTATTTCTGGTGTACTTCATAAATTGATGATAAGGACTAATCTACACGGAAACTGAAATCTACTTTGACAAACTAATCCATCTTAAATATTACAGCTCTAAATAACATACATGCATTTTCCCTTTTAGTTATTCTTAGTGACTTTAATGAAGTATATGATAGGTACAATAAAATAAACCCATATTTAGTATAGTGTTTGATCTGTGTTGACAAATGTATACACCACAAACATCAAGATATACAAAATTTCTATCAGCCACAAAAATTCCCTGGTTTCCTTGCACCTCTTTGCAATCAATCTGTGATCTATTTTCTGTGATTATGATTTAGTTTTGCCTATTCTAGAACTCTAATGAAATGGAATCATACAATCTGGCTTCTTTAACTCAAAATCGTGTTTTTCAGATTTCATCCACATTGTTGCATGTATCAATACTTCCTTTTATTGCTGAGTATTATTTCTTTAGATGGATATACTGCAATTTATCATTTCCTTGTTGATGGACATTTGCACTGCTTCCAGTTTTAAGCTATTATGCATTAAACAACTATGAACATTTGTGTAAGTCTTTGTGGAGCCACATACTTTCATTTCACATAGACAAATACCTAGAGGTGGGATTGATGATTAACTGTATGAGAAAATGCCAAACTGTGTTCCAAAGTGGTTGTGCCATTTTATGTCACATTACATTTACAATGTATGAGAATTCCAACTACTCTGTATGGTAATATACCTTTTAAGTGGTGTATAGTGGTATATTGTTGAGGTTTTAATTTGCATTTTCCCAATGACTAGTGATATTAACAATCTTTCATTCTCTTAATGGTCATTCATATAACCTAATGTCATCAGGTAGTTTATTTTGTTTGTTTTTTTGTATTTCGTCCATAGTTTGTAATTTTTATCTGCAGACAGATGGGTCCAAAGAGCTTACTTGGCCATCACAGAAGCAAAAGTATTCCAAATAAATTTTAGAATCATCTTGTCAATTTCTGCAAAAATAGAAAAGAGAAGGGGGTTCTCCTGGATTCCAATTGCTACTGGATTTAAATTATAGCTCAATTTTGGGAGAACTGTCAACTCAATATTAAGCCTTCCAATCCATGGTAAGTCTCTCCATTTATTCAGATCTTCAATTTCTTAAAGCAATATTTGTCATTTTCAGTGTACGGGTCTTACACTTTAGTCAAACTCATCACTAAACATTTGGTGTTTTTATGCTATTGTAAGTAGTTTTAAAATTACTTTCCCAATTATTCACTGCTGGTATATATAAACATAACTGACTTTTTTATATTGACCTTGTATTCTCAGACCTTGCTTATTAGTTCCAGTAGCTTTCATGTCTATTCTTTATAGAGTTTCCCTATGTAACGAATTGTGCTATCTATGCAAAACGATAATCTTATATCTTCCTTTCCAATTTGCACTCCCTTTGTATCTTCTTAATGTTTTATTGCACTAGCTGGGATTTCCAGTTCAATGAAGAATAGAAGTGCCACTTTCCTGATCTTAGAGGAAAAACTAGTTTTTCATCAATAATGATTTTAACTCTGATTTTTCATAGATACCCTTTATAAGGTTGATATTCTCTTCTATTCATAGTTTACTAAGCTTTTACAATGAAAGAGTGTTGAATTTTTTCAAATGCTAAAATAAATAAATAAAATGAGATAATCATTCAGCTTTTCTCCTTTACTACATTATAAGATGAATTACAATGACTGCAATTTTGCATTCCTGAGATAAACACTTATTTGGTCATAACTTACTATCCTTTTTATATACTGCTGTTTCATATATTTATTTTGCCCCAGATTTGTGGTTGTTTACAATGAGAGTTCAAATGCAGTACCAGTTACTCAAACATGGCTAGAAATAGACCCACAAATAAGCATTAACCTTAAGCCATGGTTAACTGTGAAGAAAGAAATCTAGCAGTTACCAAAGTAGATGATGGTAAGAAAAGAGCCATGTAAGATCCCAGAAATCCTATTACTCATTATTCTTTCTCTGTCTATTCTTGAAGTAAGATATATACAAGTAACCTAGTTCAACTCCAATCAAAAAAAAATATTTTAAGCCTCTGTTGAATAACAGTTAACCCACAAATGGAACAAAACATACCCATCTCCTGCTTCTTTAAAAGTTACCAAGTTATGACCCAGATATAGCTACAAGGCTCATGATCCGAATGCCTGTTAAATTAAAATGCATGAGTAACATCTGGGGAGACAAGTATTCAAACCAGAAAGAAAATCAAAATCCTGGGTTATCCTGCTTAATATAGACATGTCAACATGTAATGGGAAGTATCATGACTATCTCACAGTTATATTGCCTATCTTAAAAAATTAAAATTAAGAAATAAGTATGCCCTAGAAGAAAAAAAGGTATAATTTTTCTCTTCAAAAATGGTTAGCAAACTATTTTAATTCCATAGTTAAGTATTTATTAAGTAGCCTTAAAGTTAATAGCAGAAAGAGAAAATACATACAATATAATGTGTAACTTTCCAAGGTCTTTTTCCATTTTTCATTTGCAGAGACCTTGGGGCTTCAGGCAGACAGTGAGAAGGCAGGCTACCAGTACCAATTCACACTTAAGCAGAACTTTTGCCAATGAAAACTGAAACACCTGTATGAATTAACTAAATTGTTCCCATTTTCAACAATGAAAGGAAATTAAAGGCATTACTAAATGTCACTGACTTGGCTCATCTGAAAGGAAATAACGTAGACAACACAGCTAATTTTAAATTATCAAGCCGACACAACATAAATGACTCTCTAGAACAATGTGGGTTATTTTTACTATGACTCATTCAGTTTTCCTGAAATGTGAGGAAAGACTATCTCAGGAAGAGCATTACATAATAACAATATTAAAAAGGTAAAGTATTCTTCTTGGGAAAATCTTCTGGCATTGCTGAATTAAAACTTTTTCCCAACATATCTCACATATATTTCAACATGCTACACCAACCTGGAAACAGTGGCAAAAATTCTTCCAAAAAAGAGATTTCACCGTTATTTTAGTAAACTTTAGGATAGCACATGAAAACTGAACAAAATTCAGGACCAATAAGCCATTCATTTGTTCAGTAAGTATAAATCAAATGTTCAATAACTGTCATTCCTGTCCCTCCAAGTGCTCACAATACTCTGGTAGGGGACTGAGATTTCTTCAGGACTTGCTCTTCTATCAACAGAGGAAGACACCTCACAGCCTCAAGAGTTCACAACTCCAGACCCCGGCCACCACGCCACAGCCATAGCATGGAAACGTATGCTCAGGAAGGAAGAGGATGCTGCTTCTTTCCTCTCTACTCCCTTCTCTTCCACATCTACAGCCAATTCCAAACCGGCCTTATCCAGTTAGGAAGTCCTATTCCTTGAAAACAGTAGCGCGCTCCTACAAACCAGCAACCAGATAAGCTGACTCATTCCTGAATGCTACGGGGGCACCAGGCTCTATCTACCCACTCTGAAGTATTTTCACATACATTCTGTAATTTGATCCTCAAAACAAGTTTTCAGTGCCGAGGGAGGGACACATCACTCCTTCCCTCATTTCACTGAAGAGGAAGATGAAATAAGTGGTTATCCTAAGGATACACTAGGTAGTACGCTGGGTGGTAGTACTACCTATATTATGGAACTAAGTGGAGCAATGCAGCACCTTGCCACAGGACAGAAATAAATCCTGTTTCTGGTTCTAGTGTACTTCATTCATTCCTGCATTTTGCATACTTTTCTTGAGCAACAACTGTGAGTAAAGCATGGAAGCACTGCAGTAGGCCTTGTAGAAGACCCAGAGAAGACCAGAGACCAGTGCCTAAAACTGGAAGTTTACAGCCTTATGGGGAAGATAAGACATACACATAAATAATTACAATACTGTAAGCCCAAATATGATCCTTGTTAAAAGAGAGTTCAGAAGCAGGGTAGCACTTAAAAGTGGTCCCTCTTGTCTCAAACACTCCTCTGGAGTTATATAGGATATAAATAAAGGATATTTATGTCCAGGACATACAGTTATATTATAGGATATAGATTTTAGTGAAATTCTTCATTGAAACCAGGGGCCACTTCTAATTCACCTTATTACCCACTTCAGAATCATGCACAAAGAAGGGATAAGAGGAAGGACTGAATGATAAAAGGAAGAGCTGATTTGGGTTTTTCTGGTGTATTCCGTATGCTTCCTTTGGGATAAGAAATGGAATGCTTGGGGCTCCTCAAAGCCCTCCTCACTATAAGTTCCTTGCCTTACTTCTTACCAATTAAACATTTACTTGGCATTAACAAACTCATCTCTTTAGAAGAGTTAGGCCTGGCACTATAAAGCACTGTCACTGAACAGCTTTCCTCGAAAAAGAGATCAGTCCTCAGGTCAGTGCTGACTTGGAAGAGAGCTGGAGGAGGAGAGCAGAAAACTTATGTATTATAAAGCCCTGGGGGGAAAGTATGAAACCTGAGTTTATGACCTTCATTGCAAGTTAGGAGGGCTGAGTCACCTACCATCACAGGCTACCAGAGTTAATTACTTCAGAAGTACCTCACTGTGTAGAGGAACAAGAACAGGAAAAGAAGAAAGAAAGAGAGAGAGAAAGAGAAAAGAATCAGAAAAGAAATAAGAAAAGGTTAAAGAAAAGAATACACCCCACCCACAAAAAACACTAAAAAAAAAGTTAACTGCTTGAATGTAAATAGAGTGTTTTAATGTCATTTCAGGATAACTGTGGATAATCTACATTCCACAATAATCTGTTTATGAAGCCAATCCCAAGAAGGCGTTACTGCTGACCACTGTCCCCATGAGAGGACAGCAGGAACACTTCCTATCATATGCTGCATCCTGTTTAGCTCAGTCATCAGAAGAAACACAAGCATCCTGGTCATCATTTATCATCTAGATACTAGGTGACTGTCCCCATCCAGCTCTGTACTTCCCTACACTGACTCAAGCTCCCCATCATTCCAGACCCTCCATGTCCTTTCCTGTGCCTCACATCAGGAAGATCCATGTTCAACATCACCTTCCCATTGAGATCTTCCCCCACCTTCTTGTCTAAAACAGCCATCCCCGGGCTTCCCTGGTGGCGCAGTGGTTGAGAGTCCGCCTGCCGATGAAGGGGACACGGGTTCATGCCCCGGTCCGGGAAGATCCCACAGGCTCTGCGCGTCCGGAGCCTGTGCTCCGCAACGGAAGAGGCCACAGCAGTGAGAGGCCCACGTACCACAAATAAATAAATAAATAAATAAATAAATAAAATAAAACAGCCATCCCCAACCTATTCTTATTCCCTTATACTGTTTTATATTTACATTGAGCACTTCTATTAAATATCTATTTATTTTTTTGTCTACTGTGTTATTTCCCTCACAAGAGTGTAAACTGATGTAAACTCCAAGAGGGAAAAGACTGTTTACTGCTGTATCTCCAATAACCAGCACAATGCCTGGTAGATATTAAGTATTCAATTGATATTAGCTGAATGAATAAATGGGAGGTACGTAACAATTTTTAAAATATATCTTTTAAAAAATGTTTAACACTTTACTTGTCAAATTCCCTATAGCATATGTAATGACTAATTAGGGACATTCTACATAGTTACCTAAACACTCATATGCTATAATGAAAAACAGCAGATTTCTAAGAATACTTAAGTGAGAAAATAAAACAGGCACCCAGAGGACTCAGAAGATTAACATCCAACCAGTTCCAAAACTGTATGTAGAAAATAGTAACTTGCAAAATTTATTTTACAGTACAAAGTAAGCTAGCTTTCCTTTCTACCAGATAAAAGTGCTTTATTTTTGTCTTATCTGAAAAATAACAAAGGAAGAAAACACCAGAATTCTAACTTGATCCCTAACTATGATAATAAAAATGTCTTTGAAAAAATGATGTATCTTAAGCAACTTGTGTTCATTAAAGAAGTGTGTATCTTCTTCTTATCCATAAAGCTAAAAAGATACTGACTGACCTCTTGCTCTCTGACCTTCCTCTTCTAGAAAAGCCTTCTTTGATCATGAATCCTCAAACATCGATTACTCTATCTTTCCTTTTCACTGCCATTCTTCTCTAACTGTGGTCTTCATCTATCAACTTTATTTTCTTACACCCCATTCCCTCAATTCTCTGTAGTGAGGTGACTACCCAGCTATTCCACTGAAACTGTCATAGAGATAAGCAACGCAAAACATCAAAGCCTCAGCCTTTCCTCCAGACTGCTCTCCACTGCTGAACGCTGACAAGTACTCCTGGCTCTTGACACTGCCTCCTGCCTCAGCCTCCAAAACCCATTCCCTCTGCTGGTTCTCCTCCTCGCTCTCTGAAGTCCTCTTTCTCATCACATCCGTGTCGCATCACCTTCAATCTGAGACGAAAGAGTTGCACACTCTACTGGCTTTGGAGTAAAGGTTCAAACTCTTGCTCTGTCACTTCATTTATTCATTCAACAAGTATTTATTGAGCACCTATTATATGTGAGATACTGGACTAGGCCCTGGGATCAAACAAAGAGCAAGAAATATTTGGTCACCACCCCCAAATCTAAGCAAGTGCAAAGAAAAATGCTTATGTCTAAATCAGCAGCAAGATATATGCAGCTTGGAAACTAAAATGATGAGCTTTTTTCCCCTCAATTTCCTTAGGTGGCAGTGTCTCATCATGAGCAATCTGAGGCAAGAATATACCAGAGGCAAAATAATTTACAAGGAAAAAAAGAAGAAAAAAAAAGAAATGGAAAGGAAAAAGACATTACTCACGGATGTAAATGCCAGCAGCTCTTCTTCAGTTAACTTATGCACTGGGTTATTCTTTTGGAGATTTGTGCTTTATATTGAAAAAAAAAAGCAAATTAAGTCCAGAATGCATGTCATAATGAATGAAATATAATTTTTAAAAGGCAAGTAAACTATATTTACATATTTGAAAGCACATTTTAATATTACTGCATTATATAGAAATGTAGAGATGAGTGTGCCAAAGATAAGTACAAAAAGTAATAAAATGCTGAGAAATGAAATGTGGTTGGTGTACAAAATATCAACACAATTTATTTTATAAGAAAAAAATGAAATCCAATCTGTGTCACTCCACAAAGAAAATGAAAAGAATATAGCAACAACTCCTATTTATCAAACTCATACAAAAAAAAATTTAGTATCACCATGGGACAGGCAAAAATTAAGAAGTTGTCAAAGAGGCAGATGATTTGATTGGATAATTTTGGAAAACAATGTAGCATTATCTTGTAAAGTGAACATTCATATATCCTAATCTCAGTAATTCCAGCCTAGGTATAGAGCTGAGAGAAATTCTTCAACAGGTGTACCAGGGATCATACACACGAATATCCATAGTAATATTGTGCGTAATAGGAAAAATCTGTTAACAATCCAGATGTCCAAAAAAGAAACCAATAAATTGTAAAATATTCACCCAATGGAATGTTATACGGCAAAGTAAATTTCAGCTATGTATAACAACGTGGATGAGGCACAGAAAGACACTAGTGAGAGAAAAAAGCAAATCACAGAAAACTACATATGGTAAGATAGCGCTTTTATAAAGCGCGAAAACAAACAAAATGAAGCAACTGACTTAGAGGTATAAAAGATGTGAATAAATATATTTTTTGAAAAGGCAAGAAAAAGACAAAATTCAGGACAGTGATTACCTTTTAAAGAGAGGCAGGAAGATGAGATGGGAAAGAAGCACACAGACTGAGCAGGTGGTATTTGCAATCTTCTAGTTTTTAAATTGGGCGGTGGGTTCAGTTTATTATATTATATAACTTATATTTATATATTACGTAAGTTATTTTGTATGCAAATATTACTTGTATTAAGAATGAAAAGAAAATACCACCTCACAAAATAGTACCACTTCCTCATAATTTTCCATACTGTTGGAGGATTTTATAATGAGCATAAAATGTTTACATAATAATTGTTAAATGAACATATTGTTGGTAAAAAAAAAATAAATGAATGGAAGGAAGGAATTATAAAATCATTTTATGTTGTACACCTGAAATTAATACAATGTTATGTCTCAAATTTACCTCATTTGAAAACATACACACACACAATACACACATACATACTTAGACATTTCTAGTTTGCACAAAGGAATTATGTTATCAGTTGGCAAGATGATCCAAATAACCCCTAAGGTCCTTTCGGTTCTAATACTATGACTCTGATAAGTGAACAAAAAAACAAAAGTCATTCTAAAATAAGAACCTCAACCAAAATGGATGAAAATTCATCCCTCACATACAAAATTCCAATCTTAACTTCACTGCATAAAGTATATAGATAAAGTTGAAATGCTACAGGCTCATTACAAGTAATTATGATACAGTAACTGAATCAGGCCACCACTCTTCACTGTAACTTACTAACTTAGGCTTAGAATATATTACTCTGCATATCTGAAAATCAGACTACTAATTCAAAAGCAATTACCCTTCTCACTCCAGTTGTCTGAATTACTGAAGGATTGCTGTATTTTAAGGAATTTCTCCCACAGTTACTTTACATAAAAGCAATCAGGTACATTGATGTATGAGACATGTGGCCTCCAGGTAAAATCAAATTCAAGCAGGAGGCCAGTGAAGCAAAGGAGTTGAAGAAAAGGAGCATGAAGCTGGCCCCACAGTTTGGTCAATCCACCATCTATATGAATTCCCCCTATATCTCCTTTCCAAAGAACCCAGCCCACCACAATGTCCAAATCACCTCTTCACAGGGGTTAGTGGCCATGGAGGTCACGCAGAGATCAGACAATATAATAAAATCACGACCCCCACATTCAAATCATCAGTTCACGGATGTTCCAACCCAGGGGTTTATAAAGTGCATCAGATGCCCCAAGATTCAGAATATAATCAAGTAGTTTCTACCAAACAATGAAGATTTAAATTGCCCATGAAATCCATTCAGCACTTTTAATTGTTCTATATATTGAGATTCTACCAAGATCATATTTGGGGGAACAAAAGTATTTGCAGACAAGCATTTTCTTGGTTTTTCAGTCCTCTCTCAACTGTGAAGTCAGACTCAATAAAGCTAAAGCACAACTGAGAGAACTCTGGGAATATATATATTGGGTTTGATTTAGTTTCCTGTTGAGTTGACAATTATGTTTGCCAAAATAATCTTTTAAGAAATAGCATAAAGGAAAACTCAGAATTTGGGTCCGTAAAACCTGGATTCAAGCCCTAAATGCTGTACTGTAATTCTGATTGAGTCATTTTGCCATGTAAACCCTGATTTCCCATCTGAAAAATGGAGAAAAACAACAACCTCTAGGACTGTTAGAACATTAATGAGGGATAGTGTGAAAGTACATGGTATAATTCCTAGCACATAACACTGCTTGTAAATGATTGCTGTTTATATTATTTATATACTAAGTATCATTATGAATTGAACAAATAATTCTTTGGCAGTAAGCATAAATTCTGTCACTGGAATAAAATAATGTGATAAGACAACTGATTTGGATTAGAAACAGAACTCTGCATGTGTGATTCTTTTTAATCAAACAAAAGGGGACTGTAGAACTGAATTTAACTTCTGTATAAATGAAAACCTACTGTTAGTGTAAAGGAGATAAAATGCTATGAGGTGAACACAGAAAGATAAGTTCTACTGAGCTAAAACACAAATTTTTTTATAAATGCTCCCTTTATTAAATTGCCTATTACTAATTTAACCAGTCTCAATATTTTAACTTAGTGAAATAGCCTATTTTGAACATTACTAAATCTCCAGATGAGAAATGGGATATTTATATACTCTAAAAGACCATGTTAATAACAAAAGTTAAAAAAGAATAACTTTACATTGGAGAAGCCTGGCAGACCCCACTTTAATCATGTGATCAAACTTAACATGGCCAGTAGAGGAACAAATCAAAATTGTTTTCTACCTGCTGGGATGCAATAAGAACCACAAAACCTCCATTTTCTGATACCCCTGATAATGATACAAAATGTGAAACTAATCCTTTTTTTTTTAAATCAGACAAATTCAAACTGAGAGTAAGCCTACAGAATAACTGGCTTATAAATTTTAGGTGTCAAGATCATGAAAGTCAAGCAAAAATGAAGAACTATTCCAGATTGATAGAAACTAAAGGGACATGACAACTAAATGTAACACATATGTTCTAGACTGGATCCTGTACTATAAAGGAGATTATTGGGACAACTGGCAAAACTTGAATGGGGTCTGAGTAGGAAGTGACAGTAAAGTATGAATGTTAAATTTCCTGATTTTGATAGCTGTATTATGGCTATGCACAAAATCTCCCTTGTTTGTTGAAAACACACACTAAAGTATTCAGGGGTGATAGAAAAAAAGTTATTTCCAATGCCTTGCCCTTGCCACATTTTTCCAAATTTGAAATTATTTCAAAATAAATAAAATAAAATAAAATGAAAAACTACTTCTACCACACATAAGGTTCTCTTGTATTAAAAAAAAATTCTAGGGACTTCCCTAGAGGTCTAGTGGTTAAGACTTCACCTTCCAATGCAGGGGGTGCGGGTTTGATCTCTGGTCGGGAAGTGAAGATCCCACATGCCTCGGGGCCAAAAAGACAAAACATAAAACAGAAGCAATATTGTAACAAATTTGATAAAGATTTTTAAAATGGTCCACATCAAAAAGTCTTTAAAAAATAAAATAAAATAAAAAATTCCATACTCTGAACGTAAATATCCTCAAAGGTCAAAACAGTCACCTACCCTAAATACTTCATTAAGAGTCTATTCCTAGCCAAGGTTAACCAAAGAAATTTTGTTTATGAAGAAAAGAGAAGGATAAGTATACCAACTTACAGGAGATTCCTGAGATTCCTCATTTCTAACTCTAATTGGTTGCCCAAATATTCTTCATCTTCATAAGCCATGACAAGATTCTCTATTCATCCACAACTCTGGGGGCCTGCTCGAACAAAGATTTCCCCAACACAAGAGAACCAATATGCCAGAAGTTTAAGGTAGCCAAGTAAGTCATTAACTCACCAGATTCCAAGGATAACAGCAAGCTCTTCAGCACACAGGTCAGGCATCTGAGACTGTTCACAATCTGCTAACTTTATCTCATTTAGAACAGTATCATCATTGAGCTCAATATTCTGGTGGAATACAAAAGAAACCACTTAGAACAAAAAATTAATTCTGATTCATTCAACAGACTATACACAACAGATTGCTGGGGGGGTAACATCTTTTTGTTCAAGATTTTACAATGTCTATATATGGTCAATAGGCTGCTTCTTGTGAAACACATATTTGGAGACAATTTACTGTGCAGAAATGGAGGACACGCATCTATACCTCAGGATGCACTGACAACATCAATAACAGGGAATGACTGCTATTGTTGATTCAGCCTAGTAGGCAAAAGCCCCTCTAACACATCAGGATTCAAAACCAGATCTTTCTACTCTGATTCTAAATTATAATCTAAAACATCAACTGCCAACTCTGTTTCTCAATAGGATTTAGAACAGGCAAAACAATTTGAGAAAGGAATAAAACCTGAAGACTTAGAGAACTTGGTAGAGTACTTGATTTCAGAATTACTACAAAGCCAAGACAGTGTTGTACTAGCATGAAGACAGACATATAGATGAAAGGAATAGAATAAAGTCCAAAATTTTAGACCCATGTTGTATGGTCAATTGATTTTCAAAGGTGTCTAGGTGAGTCAAACAAAGGAAAGGTTTTTCAATAAATGATGTTAGAACAACTGTATATCCATTTGGGAAAAAATGACCCTCTGTCCTGATCTCACACCATACACAAAAATTAAATCAAAATTAATCAGAGACCTTACTGTAGAAGCTAACACTAAAAAACTTCTAGGAAAAAAAATCATAGGAGAAAAGCTTTGCCACTTTGGGGTAGGCAGACAATCCTTAATTAGGACACAAAATACTCGAACCATCAAAGAAAAACTTAATAAACTGGACTTCAGCAAATTAAAACTTCTGCTCTTTGAAAACATTGTTAAGAAAATGAAAAGCCAAGTTACAGACTCAGAGAACATATTCACAAAACAAATATCTGAAAAAAGGCTTGTATTCAGAATATGGAATTACAACTTAAGAAGAAGATAAACAACCCAACATAAAAATGGACAAAAGATTTGTACAGACACTTCACAAAAGTGTCTGTAAGCACATAAAAAGATCCTCAACAACAGTAGTCAAAAGGGAAATACCAATTAAAATCAGAATGAACTACTAGTACACACCCATTAGAATAGATAAAATTTAAAAGACTGACAATACTAATTGTTGACAAGGATCTGGAACAATTAGAACGTTCATACATTGCTGGGAGAAATGTAAAATGGTACAACCATAGAAAACAGTTTGCTAGTTTCTTATAATAAACATATTTACCATATGAGCTATCAGTTCCACTCCTATGTAGTTACCTATGAGAAACAAAAACATATGTCCACCCAAAAACGTGTGTGTGTGTATATATATATATATATATATGTATATAAATAAAAAAGTGTTCATAGCAGTTTTATCTGTAATAACCCTAAACTGGAAACAACCCAAATGTCTGTCAACAGGTAAACAGATTAAAAAGAAAAATTATGCTATATGCATTTAATAAAATTCTAATCAGAAACAAAAAGGAAGTACTGACACATGCAACTACATAGATACATCTCAACTGCTGAGCAAAAGAGGCCAGATACAAAAGAGTACATACTGTAGGATTCCAGTCACATGAAATTCTAGAAAAGGCAAACTACCTGTAGCCACAGAAAGCAGATCAATGACTCTTTAGGGCCAGAGAGGATGGGGAATTAACTGCAAAGGGGCAGGATGGAACTTTCTAGGGTAATGAAATGTATCTTGACTGTAATGGTTGTGTGTATATATTTTTCAAATCTCAGCAAACTGTACAATTAAAAATTTTCTGTGTATAAGTTATATCTCAATAAAATGGATTTTTTAAAAAATTAATCATCAAAAAATAGTAAAATCACGATGAGAAACCACTACACACAACTCACCAGAATAGCAAAAAAATTTTACCAAGCACTGGCAAGGATGCAGAGCAGCTGGTGCTCTCATATACTGATGGTGGGAACGTGAAATAGTACAACCACTTTGGAAAACACTTTGGCAGTTTCTCAAGTTGAAAATACACTTACCACACAACCTAGCCCTTCCATTCCTCGGCATTTACCCCTGAGAATTAAAAACATACGTTCACACAAAGACTTACACATGAATGTTCCAAGCAGCTTTATTCATAACAGCCAAAAACTAAAAATTGCTCGATTGTCTACCAAGAGGTGAATGGATAAACACACTGTGGCTTATCCATACCATGAAATAACTCAGCAATAAACAGGAGCTAACTATTGGTATCAAAATATAGATGAATCTCAAAACATTATCCTAAGTGAAGGAAACCAGACACAGAAGTCATACTATATGATTCCATTTGTTTGAGATTCTAGGAAAAAACAGCTCTAATCTGGGACAGAAAGCAGACCAGTGGGAGGGAAAGTGATTGACTGCAAAGGAGTATGGATGGACTTCTTGGCCTAATGGAAATGGTTCTGTATTTTGATTACAGTGGTGATTACATGGGTCTACCTGTTTGTCAAAACTCATCAAATTGGACACTTAAAATAAGTGCATTTTATTTTATGTAAATTATTCCTCAATAAACCTGATTTAAATTTTTTTCTAATTCAATAGAAGTAGTAGCTAAAACTAGGAAGACTTTAAACTGTAGGCCTAGCTCTATCTATAAGGTTTTGAGAAGAGAGAAAAGAGTACAACAACCTCCAACAACTGCTGACAGGAGAAACACACAACTTTAGGTGGCTACTCAGGCTCCACTGAAAAAGTGTCTCCTCCTCCCTGACCCGCACAACCTCAAAAGGCAGAGCTGGCAGGTGCACAGCGCACCCTGGTGGCCAACCATTTTCAATACAAGCCTTCCATATTTTTTTTTAGGAAGCTACTTATGTAATTCTAAATTTTCTAACAGCTACACTTTAAAAAGTAAAAAAAAAATAAGTGATTTAACCTAATACATCAAAAATATTATCCTTGTAATATGTATCAACAGAAAATAATTAGATACTATACACTCTTTCATACACAGCTTATGAAATCTAGTACATCTTTTACACTTACACTTCAGCACATCAAAGTTTGGACCAATGAATTTTCAAGTGATTAATAACCATATGTGGCTACCATATTGGACAGTGCAGCTCCAGAGTATCCAAATCTCTCACCTTTTCACATCCAGATAGGGTTGTATCAACCTGCTTTTAATATCCAATGTTTGTGGAGCACCTTTATAGACCTAATCTGATCCCTTAAAAAAAGTGTGATGTGGGGACTTCCCTGGTGGTCCAGTGGTTAAGAATCCGCCGTCCAATGCAGGGTTCAATCTCTGTCCGGGGAACTAAGATCCCACATGCCACGGGGCAACTAAGCCTGCGTGCCACAACAAGAAAGAAACCCGCGCACTGCAACCAAGAGCCCCCGTGCTGCAACTAAGACCCCACGTGCCGCAACTAAGACCCATCGCAGCCGAATAAATAAATAAATATATTTTTTAAAAAAGTGTGATGTGGGGAAAAACAAATGAGGAGGCTAAAAATACAATAACTTTCCCAGGTTCTCACCTCGGCTAGACAATAAAGGTGTGACAGGGACCCAAGTCTCCACCTCCCAGCGAGGACTCCTTCCCCTCCAGCCCCCACAGAAGACCTGAGACAGGTCAGCCTTAACAACAAGGCATTATTTATTACTCTTCAGCTACAAACAGGTGATCAAAATTGTTTCAATCTTCATTCAAGATACTCTGCGTTCCTATTCAGCTCTTTTCGAAATTAAAACTGGTTGGCTGCACCACCTACTTGCCTATGTGTTCTACAAGCCACAAATTTAAAATACTGTTCTACTTTAGTCCCACTCCAACCTCATAACGTTCTACTGAATCAAAAATTTAGCTACAGTCTTTCAGACCTCCTAGTCAAGTGATGCTTATGATACTGTTATTGCTCACCCATCATAAATTTGTTTCTTCTTTTCATGCTGCCCTTGCTGTGTAATAAACGTTATATCTAGATAATCAAACTAAAGGCTGAAACTGCAAGAGTGTGGACTTTTGGACAGACTTTGTTTTTGCACATAACCTTGTACAATCCTGCAACAGAGGCCAGTCACAGATCTAGATTGTCCTGTATTATTGCATTTTTCTTGTTCTGAATATCCTTGACATTACAGCTGACAAAAATGAAAACTGATATCGCAGATCTGTTTTCTGAAACCTTTAAAGCTAAAATCACATGCAAGAACTGACTTTGCAACTACTCATGTTGACACCCTTTCAATCTGTATGAACGCTTTGGGTTGTGTAGAAGCAGCAAATCAATGGGTGCCGTTTTATCTTTAGTTAAACACCATACTGGTGTATTCATTTACACCATCTTATATGTGACACACTGCTGTACAATGTGTAATTCTGTGATCTTTATTTCCCTTTGTATTCATTTTAAGCATCTTTATAAATTGCTGTATTGTGCTTAATGTAAAAAAAAAAAGAGAAAAAGAAATTAGCACGTAATTTATCTCCAATTCATGGGACACACCATATTCAGCATTTAATGTATATTTCTTTTCAATGATGCTGATCACGTATGTGTTTGTGTTTTCTGTGAATATACAATTTTAATTTATTCTCCCTCCTCACACCGTGCCCTCATGATTGAATAATAAAGAACAGAGACTGCGCCTTTGATTTGCACATTGGGGTTGCTCATAACTGTTGGCTTATTAAAGCCTGAAGTCCAATAGCTTCAGGCTATGTAATTCCCCATTAATAACAGATTAAAAGTCTAGCAAGGTCCAAAGGGAAACACTATGTTCCTCACTGGCAATAAAATTACTGTATTTCCTCAATTCTAAGATATACATCTTCACATTGTAACATTTCTAATCACGATGTATTTTATAATCACTATAATTGGTATAATAGTGTTCCTTTTTTCCTGAAGAGTTTGGTTATTAAACAGATGGTGGGGACTTCCCTGGTGGTCCAGTGGTTAAGAATCCGCCTTCCAATGCAGGGGACGCGGGTTCGATCCCTGGTCGGGGAACTAAGATCCCACATGCTGCAGGGCAACTAAGCCCACATGCTGCAAGTACTGAGCCCATGTGCTCTGGAGCCTGGGTGCCACAACTAAAGAGAAGCCCATGCGCTGCAACAAAGAGCCCGCATGCTGCAACAAAGATCCTGTGTGCCGCAACTAAGACCCAATGCAGCCAAAAAATTAATAAATAAAATTAAAAAAAAAAAACCAGATGGTGTATTTTATAATCTAATGGTATCTGAATAAGAAAATATCATACATAACTGATTAAATAAGCAAGTCTATCTTCCATCCATGAGTAAAAAGCTGTTTCTATCTAATCCATACCTACATCACATAATTTGTACTTTCCACCTTTAAGTGGTAATTAATGAAGATAATAAAACTATCAGAATGTATTTTATTTCAAGTATGAAAGAATAAATTCTGTATTAAATTGTACATCATTTTTATACATTCCTCATAAGAGTCATCACATTCTATTTATAATCATAGGAGACAATTTTCAATACGAGAACTCCACACTAATAAACAAACAAACAAACAACAATGGATTACTGAATTAAATGCTTAGATTGCGGAATTAAATCTCTTTTCATTGATGCTGTGCTATGGCCTAAAAACCAGCTTAATGATACTTAATCTAAGACTCAGGGAGGGACTTGGGTTACATCAAATAGCTGAAGGAGAAGGGTCTGGGATATACAAGGAGGAAATGGAGGATGGAAGCAGGTATCAACACAGTTCCCTGACCAGCATCAACACAGCAGTACAAATACTTGTTCAACTGTGGCTCTACCTACATCAGGAGATATAGGCTGTCCTCTGTGCAGTCTCATCCCTGAGTTTCTCCATCTTTCCCTTCCTTCCTTCCTTCCTTCTCCTCTTAGATCAGTAACTTTCCCCACCCTGAAGTTACCACAAAAGCAAACAGAAGCTGGAGCAAGCCCAGGAGGGACGTAAGATCGCATCAAAGGCCTTCCTCAGGACTCCTTACTGCTGTCACTCTTTCCCATCTCCCTAGTCCCTACCCTTGGCATTATTTTCAGTACACAACAGAATTTTCGTGTTCAATGCACCAAGTAAATTTGTTTGCAGGCTCTGGAATGAAAAGTAGCAAGACATGGGCTTCAAGGACGGTAACATCAACCAAAGAACAAGCAAAAATGTTGGTTTGGGGTCTCTGGGATAAGAAAATGTAAATGCTAATGGCCTCCATGGAAGCAGATGGAAAGGCCTATTGAGCAGGTAAACTGACTAAAAGCTATAAATTTAAGCTACAAGAGAATGTATTAGCCAAGTCAAGAAAACATACTAAGGCAGCAACCAGCCCAGTAATGACATAGTAGTAACTAAGGACAGACCAGAAAACTGGTAAAAAGGAATTCTGATCATCTGTTTACATAGTTAGAAGAAACCCAAGAAATTTCAAGGCTCTTAATATTTGAAAATATCAACAGAAGGCAAAAAATATGGTAGCCACTGGAAAAATTAGTCTCTACTCAGTCTGCCTTTTGGACTTTTTTCAAGGGTAGTAATACATAACTAACTGCATTACTAATTCATACTTACTGAAGTCTAGGGAAAAAACAACATTTTATCTCTATTTAAAGGTAAAAATGGCTTAAAAAAATGGGTCCTGTTTTGTTTTGTTTTGTTTTGTTTTAAAACATCCAGCCACCTTGTAAAAGCTCAAGAAGGGTCAAAAGAAGCCTCTTCCCACCCCATCCAGTGTTTCTACAAAACTCACCTATGGAAACTGTTAGACTTGGATGCTAATTTAAATAATTTACAATCCTACTTACCTTGGTTAAATATTCCTGAGGAGTGGGTGCTGGAGTGAATTCATAATTTGAAAACACAGCTCCTTCCCTTCTTACATCTAGAATAAGTTGGGCCACGTAATTTTCCTGGAACCGTGTCCTTTTTCCCAAAGCACCTGAAAAAATATATACTAAATTATATGTATCAACTTGTCAATCAGACATACAGTACAATCTTAAAGAGTAGTATTTTCAGAGTGCTTTAGAGCTTATGAGGTATTTTCTCCATTTCAAATAAGAGAAACCTGAGGCTCAAAGATGACTTTAAAATGACTTTTTATAAAATTATAAAGCCAGTAAGTTATAAGGTCAAAACTCAAACCCAGGATTTCTGCCACTAGTTTCCACATAGTTACTTTTTCACTAAACTACCTCCCTTCTCAAAAAACATAACTCATTAGGTGTCATAGAGAGAAGAAATACTATCCTCTCCATACAACAGATGAAAAAAGGGAAGTTCTGAAGTGCAGTCATTTGCTCAAGATCACAGGGTTTTCAGTATCAGAGCCAGGGCTTAAAGCCAGGGTCTTCAGGTTCTAAATCCCACAGTCTTTCTATTACACTATCTGGCTCCACGTAAGACCAAATTTTTTTTCATTTTGTATCTGAAATAACTTGCTGCAGAACAGCTTTAAGAGAAGCAAAACCTCTGACATCTATTCTCTAGCAAGAGTCAGATTACAAAGACCCTTGATTACAAAGACCAGTCTAAGAAGTCTGGATTTTATCCTGTGATGAGTCTGGCTCTACTTTATACAACAACCATTTAAACACGTTATACTAAAAATAGCTATTGAGATGGTCTAACACAGCTTACTTTTTTATAGTAAGGCTAGAGCTGAAAAGAAAAAAGTAATAATCTGATTCTCATTTTATATTTGTGAGCACATTTGTATTTTTAAGTTCTTCAGCCTTAACTTGGAAAAAAATATGAAGAACTAGCTAGTAAATACACCAACAGCTAAAGCTGACTATACTGGGTACCATGATACTAGTTTTTTAAATAATCCAAAAAAAGAAGTCTCCTAGGACCGAAATATTTAAAAACAAAATCTCTGAAACTAACCTCACAACTTATATTACATATATCTCAAAAACAAGACTCCAACTTACACCTGGCCATTGTCACAAAGTTATAAGTTGGATATTTAATAATTCTCCCCATACAAACAATGTAATAAAAGGTGGGTAAGATGCCAGACTAGGCCACAAAGTTACATTTACCTCATAATGTACCTGAAGGATTTTATTGACAGGACTACCTCAAAAAGCACAGAGTTTGGGGACTAAGAATGGGCCTTAGAGATAATCTAGACCAAGCCTACGCAGGACAAGCAGTTTCAATCATTTCAACATTCACAGATTGTTGTTTCAACATTCACAGAGCCCAGGTTCAACAGGTATAAATGGTGTGACCCACTGATGATGTCTGATTTTCATGAATGTCTTCAATATAGAATGCCAATTACATTGTGAGACTAGGGACAGGGCAATACATTAAGAGAAAATAATGTTTCTTATTTGGTACTCAGAAAAAAAACACAGAGATCTTGGGAAAAATTCTGCAATTTATTTGTTCTTCCAACAAATGTTTATTGAGTGCCTACTGTAGGCCAGACAGTGTTCTAAGGCCATGAAGAAACATCTAAACAAAACAGTCAAAAATTTCTGTTCTTAAGAAATACAAGAAAGGCAGGATGGAAGCCGCAGGTGGGTATTTAACAGAAAGGGCAAACTAAATTTGGGAATCAGGAGGGGCCTTGGGAAGCCCACAGGCACAACCAAATACACGAAGTTCATTTGTGTACTGCCCAGCTGCCACATACTACTGACATGTCTAACTAGACATGGGCATCTACAGGAATAAAGTATATGATTTCAACTTTGTTCTAAAACTATGAATTTTTAAATAAAATCTATTTTTGTAAAGCAAACAAGAGGACACAGATAATAAAATACAACCATACAATACAGCCAAACTATTATATATTAGTTTATCATAAAAATAAATCAATTATCCACAAAACGTCAAAAAAAATCTTACCTGTCAAATCAATTTGTAATCTGCAGATCTCTTTAGCAATATTGAACTGATCTTTTGCTTTTTTATATTCATAATAATATAAAAATATATATGCACATTCCAGATGGAACTGAACAGCCAAATATCGACCTGAATCATCTACAAACAGATCCTCTAGTTTCATCACTGTAAGACAAAAGATGAAACATTGAAAAGTATGATGAGAATAAAAATATATTATAAAGTAAAACACTGAGTCCATAATATATGAAATATATATATTACATAGTTCCTGCTCTTAAAGAATTTCAAATCTGGAAGATGAGAGACACATATAATAATAGTTTACAGTAAGCATTCTCTGAGCACTTACACGTTCCAAGCTTCAAGCTAAGGATATTATATACATTATCTCCTTTATTCCACACAATCCTAGGAGATATGATTCATAACCCTACTCTTTCTTATTTTAGAGTACTTGTCTTAATCGTACAATAAAAAAATATGACAACACAAGGTGATGATACAATATACCAAGTGAATCTGCAAAGTTAAACGATATGAAAATCTAATGAACAGATCAGCTTACAGACAGTTTTCCACATAAAGAATGTAGAATTTCTCCCTTAAAAGAAGAAACATATATATCCATATAGAGCTAAGACAATATGAGTATCAAATAGAAAATGAATAAGTATTGGCTTAGCAGTCATATTCTACTTTATTTCTCTAAACACATGAGATGAAAAGATGGGAGAATAATAGCCTAATAACATGGTATCTGAAATAAGATGATTTTCAAAATTAATTATATATAATAAAGGGGCTAGTTGGCATACACCAAGGGAGTTTCCAACAGGTCACCTCATCCATCCCTCTACAATATCCCTGAAAAACTATCCTTCACAAATGTTCCTGGAACAGGATCAGCATTGCACAAAACAGTTTACATGAATGAAAGTATAATGAATGAATAGAAAACACACTTAGAATGTCCAAAAATTGAGAATCAGTTTTCTGTAATTCAAGCTGAGAGGGAAGTGACATTGATCGATGGCTACTCTGCTCAGCACTACGTATTTTACATGTTGTGTTAATTCTCACAATGATGTCTTTAGGGTTGACATTAACCCCATTGAACTCATTAGAAAACTGAGCTTACATCGCTTACTGACTAGTCACCTCACCTGTTAAATGACAAAGCCAGAATTTGAATCCAAACTTGTTGGGAAAACGGGAGGAGGGAGCTGGCATTGGAAGGACAAAGGTGTAGAGATGATGTTACAAAACCTAATCTACTTTCTCACCAAGTAATCTGACAGAAACCTACAGCTAAGAAACAGACATCCTTTGTCTTACCATGAACTGAAAATAAAATGAGTCTGAAAAAGAAAGTGTTTTTCTATATACTGTCAGTCCTTTAAAGAGATTCTTAACTCAAATAAAGAGACTAAATCAAGATGTACATGTCTTAGGACTTCCTTGGTGGCACAGTGGTTAAGAATCCACCTGCCAATGTAGGGGACACGGGTTCAAGCCCTGGTCTGGGAAGATCCCACATGCCGTGGAGCAACGAAGCCCATGTGCCACAACTACTGAGCCTGCGTTCTAGAGCCCGTGAGCCACAACTACTGAGCCCGCATGCCCCAACTACTGAAGCCCGCGTGCCTAGAGCCCACGCTCTGCAACAAGAAAAGCCACCGCAATGAGAAGCCTGCGCACCGCAACGAAGAGTAGCCCCTGCTCGCCACAACTAGAGAAAGCCCGCATGCAGCAACGAAGACCTAATGCAGCCATAAATTAATTTTTTTAAAAAAGATGTACATGTCTTACTTCAAAAGGCAGACAGGCATACAAACACAAACTCCTCACTGTGAAAATCCTTCAACAGATTTCCTCCATGCAAACCAAACTCAAGAAAAGGTGGATCTGATGATACTCCATGCTGTCAGTGAGTGCTTTTTCTTTTTAAACTTTCTCTTCTTTTGTCTGCCCATTATTCCTGAGTGTCTAGCCACTACACTCAGAAATATAACCTTCTATGAGCTTAGCACAATTCACAAATGACACAATTTCACCTAATTGTCAATGACAGTAATCTTCTCTAAAGGTTCTGGATGCAAACTGTATTAAGGGATGTTGCCTAAGGTTTTTCAAAATCCTCTCTCAAATATCACAAAACGGCCATTTCTGCACTTAAGTAGGCTTGTTATGCTGTGATCACTCACAAAGGTCTAGGGAGGACCACCAAATTTAAACTGTCCTAATAACACATAAGTCACATAAATGCTCAAAGCAAGATGTGTGTATCTATCGTCCCTCCTACCTACCCACTTACCTACTTGTAGAAATATATGTGTGTGTGTGTGTATACACACAAACACATATTAGTACAATTGGTTCTGATCTTCTACTTCTGTGCTTTTTCTGCATTTCTTACATGTTCAGGGGTCAAAGGCTGTTCAAAAAGTAGGATAGATACTAATTTTTTTAAGAATTAGTTTAATCTTTAATTCCACCAGCATGACCAATTACTCTCCCAATAAAAATACCTTTAAGAAACTGGATTTAAAATTTTTAATATATTTTTGTGTTAATGATTGTGTTGGGAACAAAATGACTGCTGAGAACAAAATAAGGAATCATCAAAAGACAAAAACTAAATGAAAACTGCAACCTTAGGAATTAAGCACACAGTCTGCCATATTCTGCCCGGAAGCTACCTACCAAACCTTTAGGGACCTGAGGATTCCACTCTGATGGCTGCAAGGAGCACCAAAGTCAAAAGATCAGACCTGAACCTACCCAAAGTAGGCAATCTAGCCAAAGAGCTCCATTTAAAACTGAGCCCCAAAGAACTGTGTCTTCAATGGAAGTTAAAAAGAACTAGGTCTGCCACGCAGAAGAGGTCAAAAAGGAAAATGGCAGTGGGCAAAGGGGAAAACATTTATCCCAAGAATTCATCACCATAAGCTAGCTTTCACACAGATTTGTAGACAATATTCAATCAAAAAAAAAAAAAAAACCCCACAAAAACAAATAGGGCTTCCCTGGTGGCGCAGTGGTTGAGAGTCTGCCTGCCGATGCAGGGGACAACAGGTTCGTGCCCCGGTCCGGGAAGATCCCACATGCCACGGAGCGGCTAGGCCCATGAGCCATGGCCGCTGAGCCTGCACGTGCAGAGCCTATGCTCCACAACGGGAGAGGCCACAGCAGTGAGAGGCCCGCGTACCGCAAAAACAAAAACAAAAAAACCCTACCCCTCAAGCCAAGAATTTAGGTCCCCAGAGAAGTAGCACAAACAAAGAAAAATCCTCTTTTGTAGGAATGCAACTTCAACCAGGATTCAATGAATTCCCAAAGATAAATTTCCAAGGAACAAGAGCTCACAGAAAACAACAACCACCACCAAAAAACAGAACATTAGCAGAAACAGCAAAAGGCAGAAACACACCTTCAAAGCCTTCAGAGGCTGAAATTGTGAGATACCCATACATGAAATATTCAATAGGTTTCAAAAAATAAAAGGCTAGAAAATATGAACAAGGAAAAAGAAACTATAGAAATCTACCAGGCAAATCAGAAAAGAAACCAAAAATAGTTTAGAAAAAACACTTTAATTAAAATTAAAAATTAAATGGACAGACCAGAGAACTAGAAGATAGATCTAAATAAAATTATTCAGGAGGCAACACAGGGCAACAAAGAGATAGAAAATAAAAGAATTAAAGAACGTTGAGGATGCAGATGAGAAGTTCTAATGTGTCTGAAGATCTAGAAGGAGAAAATAGATAATGAAGAAGAGATGATATTTGAAGAGACAATGGCTAAGCATTTCCAGAGATGTGGAAAGAAACTAAATCTCAGAATCAGGAAGCCCACTAAATCCCTAACAAGATAAAGAGAAATCCACACCTAGTCCAGTAACAGTCAAACTAAAGAATGCCAAATATAAAGACAAGATCTTAAGAACAGCAAAAGGAAAAATGCACACAAACGAAGAATAGTTGGACCAACGCCTGATTTCTCAATGCCAACAGTGGAATCAGAAGAAAACAGATTAATATCTTCATGGTACTGAGAGAAAATAACTATGAACCTAGAATCCTTTAGCTGACAATTCAAGGAGAGTGAAATAATGATATTTCCAAGTAAAAAGAAGCAGAGTTTATCACCAAGATATGTTTGCTAAAACTGAACTGCTAAATTACTTTAAATAACTTTTAGTATACAAAAACATAACTTTTAAAAATAAATTTATTTATTTATTTATTTTTGGCTGTGTTGGGTCTTCGTTGCTGCGTATGGGCTTTCTCTAGTTGCAGCAAGTGGGGGCTACTCTTCATTGCAGTGCACGGGCTTCTCATTGGGGTGGCTTCTCTTGTTGTGGAGCACGGGCTCTAGGTGCACAGGTTTCAGTAGTTGTGGCATGCGGGCTCAGTAGTTGTGGCTAATGGGCTCTAGAACGCAGGCTCAGTAGTTGTGGTACACAGGCTTAGTTGCTCCACGGCATGTGGGATCTTCCTGGACCAGGGCTTGAACCCATGTCCCCTGCATTGGCAGGCGGATTCTTAACCACTGCACCACTAGGGAAGTCCCCCAAAACATAACTTTTATTACCTCCATACCTCCCCTAGGTAGAGAAAAATGAGAAAACATTGCCCAAAGACAGACAGGAAAAAGCCAAGGATCATAACCCAACACTGCAGTTTCAGACTTCAAAAAACAGTACATCTTTGGAGTGTGGAAAGGAAGAAGGCCAAGTCTCTTTATGAACAAGTGTGAAGGAGCGTTGAGAATTTTATCTATTTTTAAAGCTTCTGATTTAGAGTAAAAGTTGAAAGCTGCTGGAAGTACTGTATCTGCTTCAGCAGAGATACTTTCCAAGTTAATTAAGCTACTGATAAAGACATAAAACTTAGAAGAGTAAAGAGCAATGAAAAGGTAGAGAATTGGTGTTTCCCCAAAAGCAACCCCATCATCCTAGTGACAACATTCTCATGAGAAGCTGAATCTCATGGATATTAACTAGACAAACACGTACAGGATTATTTAATTTCTTAAATATACAGCATAACCATCAATAAAACTGATCAAACATGCCCTAGCTAAAGCCATTTAACTGATTCCCATTGCTCTTAGGATAAAAACAAAATTCCTAAACATCCCCTATCATACCCTATACAGTCCTGGACCTCCACCTCCCACACTGTCCTCTCTCTGCTTCAACCACAATGACCTTAGACCATCTTGCTCATGCCACAGAGCCTTTACGGTTCACATAAGCCCTTCTTTCTGGCATCAAAGTTTGCCAAGTCAGACATTTATCGACTACCCTGTCATCCATTTATAAGATACTGCTTATCTTAGCCTATTATACATCCAAAATCCCTTATCTGCAATGATGAAATTTTTTTAAATCCCTGCAAACCTAAAGTGTTTCTGCAATTTGTTTTGGGGGAAAAGATCTGAACTGACCTCATTTGGCAGCAAAATTGGACATGAATGGACAGGTAGAACTAGCCCTCCGGAATATAACAAAGGGTAGGGAAAAGTAAGAGCACAAATTATAATACATGAGGAATAGAAGCTTTTGCCACTTAGGGGAACCTGGGGCTCCTGTTTGCCTCAGCTAATTTTTAAAGTCTACCTTCGAGGATCCAAACACAGCAGAAGATTGGACATAGTCCAGAGGTCTCACATCTGTCAAAAGAAGACAGGTGAATAAACTATGAAACACCAACATACTAGAATATTAGACAGCTGTAAAAAGGAATGATCTTCAAAATACATTAAGGAGGGGCTTCCCTGGTGGCGCAGTGGTTGAGAATCTGCCTGCTAATGCAGGGGACACGGGTTCGAGACCTGGTCTGGGAGGATCCCACATGCCGCAGAGCAACTAGGCCCGTGAGCCACAACTACTGAGCCTGCGCATCTGGAGCTTGTGATCCGCAACAAGAAAGGCCGCGACAGTGAGAGGCCTGCGCACTGCGATGAAGAGTGGCCCCCACTTGCCACAGCTAGAGAAAGCCCTCGCATAGAAACGAAGACCCAACACAGCAAAAATAAATAAATTAATTAATAACCTCCTACCCCCAACATCTAAAAAAAAAAAAAAATGATTAAAAGAACAGGATTTGGTTTTCAGCTTGGAAAAAAAAAAAAAAAATTAAGGAAATAAAGTCCCAAACAGCAATGTGTGTATACGTGTGTATATACATAAAATATATTTTATGTTTTTTATATATATATATATATATAAAATATTTTGTGTAACATGAAGGAAGGGAGAATACCAAAGAGCAAAAAGAAAACTAGAAGAATAAACCAAAAATTAATAAAACTAATAAAGGGAAAAAGAGAGAATAGGGTAGAAGGAAAACAGAGATAGATGAGAAACTTCTCTGAAGAGACCTTAACTTGACCTTGACTCTTCTCTGAAGAGTTCTGATTCTGGAATCACGTAATTATTTTATATATTCAAAAAATCAAAAATAAAAACATCAATCCCTAAAAATTGAAAACAAATGGAAAAATATAACTCTAACTATATAACAAGTTGGTGACAAGGGAAAGAATTATTGCAAATGTCTTTAAAATGTTTTGCCTTAGAGCATAGTATACATCCTTAAGGTAACATATTCTAGGGGCAAAGAGAGTTGCAAAGAAATCTTGAGCCTTATTCAGTGGTCTTATTGTTAGTAGGAATGCTGGCATTGTTTTGAAACTTTTGATATATACAACAAAGCAAGTAAGTAATTATGTTTATGTTGTTAGGAACAAGATTTTCAGTTTAAGAGAAGAAGGATATAAATATGAAATCAAAGATATTGATACACTGCAAGGTTAAATTTTTTATATCATATTATTTCTTTACTACTATCATACTGTTGAAATTACTATAGTTTTAGAGTAACTTTTATATCTAAGGGAAAGTCTGCAACATTATTTTTCTCTTTAAAAATCCTCTTGACTATTCTTACATATTTTTTCTTCCAAAATCAATTTGCATATTCTCTCTTCAAAATGTAATTGCACTTACTGTAATTGCACAATTAGCATCTTTACAATACTGATCATCCTATTCAAGAAAACAGTATGTCTTTAACATTTTTAGTAAAGTTATACAATTGACTTCATTTTGGTTTTGGACATTTTAAGAAATTCCTAGGTTAAATCTTTTTTTCTTTTTTTCACCTTTTTATTGAAATAAAATTGACATATAACATGATATTAATTTCAGGTATAAAACATAATGATTCAATATATGTATATACTGCAAAATGATCACCACAGTAAGTCTAGTTAACATCCATCACCACATACAGTTACAAGTTTTTTTTCTTGTGATAAGAACTTTTAAGACCTACTCTCTCAGCAACTTTCGATACAGAATTATTAACTATAGTCACTATGCTGTACATGCAAGGTTAAATTTTTCAACAGCTTTATTTAGATAATTCACATACGTACAAGCCCAACAACCTGAAGTGTGAAACTCAATGGCTTTTAGTATATTCCAAGAAATCTGCAACCATCACAAGTCAACTCTAAAACATTTTTATCACCTCAAAAATAAATCCTGAACCCTTTAGCTATCACTCTCCTCCGCCCACCCCTCCCATAGCCCTAAATACAACTAATCTACTTTCTGACTCTAAATCTGCCTATTCTGGACATTTCATATAAATGAAATCATATACTATGTAGTCTGTCATAACTGGCTTCTATAACTTAGTATGATGTTTTCAAGGCTCACTTGTGTTGTAGTATGTATCAGCACTTCATTTGTTTATGGCTAAATAATACTACAATGGAATCCACTGTATGGATATACAATATTTTGTTTATCCATATATCACTTGATGGACACTTCCATCTTTTAGTTATTACAAATAATGCTGCTATAAACATTCATATACAAGGTTTTGTATGGACCTACGTTTTCATTTCTCTTGGGTATATACCTAGGAGTTGAACTGCTGGATCAGATGGTGATTCTGTACTTAACTGTTTAAGAAACTGCCAAACTGTCTTCCAAAACGGCTGTACCATTTTACATTTCCACCAGCAGTGTTCCAATTTTTCCACGTCCTCAACAATACTTGTTATTATCTCACTTTTTTTATTATAGCCAGTCGTGGGAGTGTGAACTTACATCTCACCATGGTCTTGATTCTCACTGCCCTAATGGCTAATGATATCGAACTTTTGTTTTTGTTTTTGTTTTTGTTTTTGCGGTACGCGGGCCTCTCACTGCTGTGGCCTCTCCCGTTGCGGAGCACAGGCTCCGGACACGCAGGCTCAGCGGCCATGGCTCACAGGCCCAGCCGCTCCACGACATGTGAGATCTTCCAGGACCGGGGCACGAACCCACGTCCCCTGCATCGGCAGGCGGACTCTCAACCACTGCGCCACCAGGGAAGCCCGATATCGAACATTCTTTCATGTACTTATGTCTTCTCTAGATAAACATCTGCTTAGATCCTTTGCCCATTTTTAATTGGGTCTTTTTTTTTATAATTGGGTTGTCAGAGTTCTTTACATATTCCAGATACAAGTCCCTTATGATATATATGATTTGCAAATATATTCTCCCATTCTATGGCTTGTCTTTTCACTTTCTTGATAGTGTCCTTTGAAATCCAAAAGTTTTTTAAATTTTGATGAAGTCCAACGTATCTATTTTTTTTCTTTTGTTGCTCATGCTTTTCGTGTCATATTTAAGAATCTGTTGCCAAATCTAAGGTCATAAAGATTTACCCCTATATTTTCTCCTAAGAGTCCTATAGTTTTAGCCCTTTCATTTAGGTCTCTAATCCACTTAAATTTAACTTTTGTAGACAGTATAAGGTAAGGGTCCAATTTCATTCTTTTGCATGTGGTTACCCACTTGTCCCAGCTGAAAAGACTACTTTTTCCCCATTGAAACATTTTATATGTAAAGTAAAACAAGTAATTACATTAATATTGTTAGAAACAAGATCTCCAGTTTAAGAAAAAGATATAAATACCATTATAAACACTTTGTAAGGTTAAATTTTAATTGGAGCTCTTTGGTCAGGGTCAGGGACTTAACAGGCATGTCTTCTGGGGCCTGGTCTGAATGGGGATTCAACCAGCGTGTTTGCCAAAAACAAAGTCTCAACAAGGGCCTCAGCTGGGTGCTTGCCCTAAGTTTGAGACATGACTTATGCGTTCCTAAAACCAGGACTGGTGACTTGACCAAAGACTCAGCCAGCATGTTTGCAAGGTCCAGGGCTCACCCGGAGAGTCTGCTGGGGCTGGGGATCAGTCAGAGACTAGAGCAATATGTTTGCGGGGCTGGGGTCTCAACTGGCGTGCTCAACAGGGCCAGGGACTTAACCAACAGTCAACAGAGCCAGGTCAAGGATTAAGCTGTGTGTTACCCAAGGTCAGAGCCAAGGGAGCAGCCTGCACAGTAGAGGTATGGCTGGGAAGACTGTACAAGTACTCATATTGAGGTTAATGGGAGCCTGGTTTTTCACTGTCAAAGAAAAGAGTTAGAAATTTGGAAGAGAGAAGACTAAAATATGCCCTGTGATATTGGACTGGAATTGGAGATTATGTAAATTTGTGGTTTTTAATACAAAGATAAATATAGAAATAGATACAGATGTGTACATGTACTTATATATACATATACACATACTTTCCAGCTATGTCTGTTGAAAGGCTTTAAAAGGAACCAGAGCTCCTTGGAGAAATTACTGATTCCAGGGCCAGAGCAAATAAGGCTAAAGCATCTTCTTATGTCAGAAAATAAAGAAGTGCCCAAAGATATGTTGAAAGGGCACAGAAGCCAATTTCAACAAGCTCCAACTGGCCAAATCTGGGACAATTTGAGCATCAAAACAATTATAGTAACAATTATAATCTACTGAATAAATTAGGAATCTGTGACCACATACCAGTATCAATATATAAATGCATAAATTCAAAGTTTAGTGAGGAATAGGAGACTTACATGGTCTCTAAGTACATCACCATAAAACAGCAATTAATTATAAAGAGTAACAGCCAAAAACTGGAAGCAATCCAAATTTCCATCAACAGATGAAAGGATAAACAAACTGCGGTATTCCCATACAATGGAACACTACTCAAAAATTAAAACGAATGACCTACCGGGTGAATCAAAATAATTATGCTGAGTCAAAGAAGCCAGGCCACAAAAAAAAAAAAAATAAGAGTACAGACTGTATGAATCAACTTTTATAAAATTCAACAAAATGTAAACTGATATATAGCTATAGAAAGCAGATGAGTGGTGGCCTGAAGAGGCTGAAGGAGAGATCAGGAAGAGTGAGAGGACAGGCCTCCCGAGAAGCACAAGGAAGCTTTTGGGAGCAAAGTATTTGTTCATTATCTCAATTGTGGTGATGGTTTCATGGGTGTAAACATATGTCCAAACTTTACAAATTATACATTTTAAGTATGTCAGGTGTACTGCATGTCAATTTTATCTCAATAAAGCTGTTTCAAAAATTAAAAAATATAAAGAGAAAATGGATAATTCTGTAGTGAAGAAGACTGACAAATAAAATACTACCTTAGTCGAGTGACCAAAGTTAGTATCACCAGTAATGGAACCAACTGAAATCGTGCACCATCTGATAGGATGCAATGACAGTAACACAGCATGATTTCTGTGACAGACCTAGACTGAAAGAGACTAAAGGGATATGACAACTAAATGTAACACTTGATTCTGGACTGGGTCATTTTGCTTTTTAGGACGTTTTAGGGACAACTGGCAAATCCTGAATGGCAGTAATTAAATATTTGTATTGTATCGATGTTAATTTCCTAATATTGATTGTTAATTTCCTAATATTGATTGTTAATTTCCTAATATTGTAATTAATGGCAGTAATTAAATATTTGTATTGTATCGATGTTAATTTCCTAATATTGATTGTTAATTTCCTAATATTGATTGTTAATTTCCTAATATTGTATTGTGGTTGTATAGGAAAATGCCTTCATAGAAAAAATACCCTAAACTATGGAGGAGTGATAGGCCATCAGTTCAGCAACTTATTCTTAAACGGTTTCAGAGGGGGAAAAAAAAGTTCTTTGTGCTATACTTGCAACTTTTCTAGAGGTTTATGTTTCAAGAAAATTTTTTTAAGTCCAAAATATTAGCAACTAATAAAGAAAAATAATTAAGAACATATCTGGCCTTTCCTACATAAAACAAATTTTAGGGTTTTCACAGAGCCCTGGTTGATGAGGATGAGTTCTTTACAAATGAATTCTAGATATGTACTTAAGATTAATATAGACAGATTGCACTTTCAGAGCCAAATGTAGCCTGGGTTGCCTCAGTAACATGCCAACCAAATGGAAACTTCATAAGATCCTCAATAGGTGGATGGAGGGTATCCATCGTAAGTCATGAAAACCAGGGAGGCACACACAGCCATAGGAAAGTGACAGCCAATTTCAACTCATTTCTTAAAAAAAACAAACAAAAATCTTCTTCTCCCCAACTTCCATACTTTCCAAGCTTGTTTCCTACATTGCCCTCTCTGATTTTTCTTCCATCCCACAGTTCTAATCAATATCTACTGAAATATTATATATGCTTACAATTGTGCTATATCCTACAGCACAGTTTAAGCCCTACTCTCTGCAAAAAAGAAGATGGGGGAAGAAGCACTAGGAAGAGAAGACACATAATCATTATTCAACACACAGTTAATTTGATTTGAAATTGGGTATAAATTGACCATAAATACCAAAGGGGGGGAAATTCATAAAGCTGGGATAGTTGAACAAACCTCGTCAGAAGGGCTGGGCCTTAAAAGATGGATAGAATTTGGCTATAACTCCACCTCTAGACTGTAAGGGTCACAGCAGTGTCTTATTCACTGCTGTTTAAGTCTAGCACTTGTCATAGTTGGTGTTTAATAAATATCCTAGGAGTGAACAAATATTTAAAAACCCTTTGACGGCTGTCACCAACAAGATAGAAATCCAATTTCCTATCCATCTAGCTCCTGTCAACCTGTTTCAACCTCATAACCTGACACACAACTCCTAACATCGCTCCAACCATTCCAAACTACTGGAATCCCCAAATGCACAAAGATGTTTCAAGTCTATGTGCCTCTCTTTGTACATATTATATGTCATTTCCAACTTCACCTAATAAATTCTTACTCATTCTTCAAGAATCAGTTCAAGCATTAGCCACTTTGTAAAGCCTTCTCTGGTCTCTCAAGTTTAGACTAATCATATCCTTTCATTCATTCCTTCCTTTTTCTTTTTTAATTGAAATATAGTTGATGTACAATATTTTGTCATTTTCAAGTGTACGACATAGGGATTTCACATTTGTATACATTATGAAATGATCACCACCGTAAGACTAATAACCATCTGTCCCCATACAAAGTTATTACAATATTACTGACCCATTTCTTATGCTGTATATTAAGTCTCCAAGGCTTATTTATTTTATAAATAGAGGTTTGTACCTCTTAATCCCCTTTACCTATTTTGCCCCTCCCACCTTTCTCCCCTCTGGCAACCACTGTATCTATGAGTTGGTTTTCATTGCTGTGTTTCTTTGTTTTGTGTTTTGGATTCCACATATAAGTAAGATCACACAATTTTTGTCTTTCTCTGACTTACTTCACTTAGCATGATACCCTCAAGGTTCATCCATGTTGTCACAAATAGCAAGGTTTCTTTCTTTCTTTTTTTTTTTTTTTAATGGCTGCCATCCCCTCCTCTTTTCTTCTACTTGTGAAGCAGGAGGGAAGGGGGCAGGGCACAACCACTGAAAGAATGACATAGCCCGAGGGCATAACATGAACTGATTAGAACCAAGGAGACCTTCAAGATGGAGGAAGGGTAAGACGTGGAGATCACCCTCCTCCACACAAATACATCAGAAATACATCTACATGTGGAACAGCTCCTACAGAACACCTACTGAATGCTGGCAGAAGACCTCAGACTTCCCAAAAGGCAAGAAACTCCCCACGTCCCTGGGTAGGGCAAAAGAAAAAAGAATAAACAGAGACAAAAGGATAGGGATGGGACCTGCACCAGTGGGAGAGAGCTGTGAAGGAGGAACAGTTTCCACACACTAGGAAGCCCCTTTGTGGGCGGAGACTGTGGGTGGCGGAGTGGGGAAGCTTCGGAGCCACAGAGGAGAGCGCAGCAACAGGGGTGCAGAGGGCAAAGCTGAGAGATTCCCGCACAGAGGATCGATGCCGACCCGCACTCACCAGCCCGAGAGGCTTGTCTGCTCACCCGCCAGGGCAGGCAGGGCTAGGAGCTGAGTCTCGGGCTTCAGAAGTCAGATCCCAGGGAGAGGACTGGGGTTGGTTGCATGAACACAGCCTGAAGGGTGCTAGTGCGCCAAAGCTAGCCAGAAGGGAGTCTGGGGAAAAGTCTGGACCTGCCTAAGAGGAAAGAGACTTTTTCCTGCCTCTCTGTTTCCTGGTGCGTGAGGAGAGGGGATTCAGGGCGCCGCCTAAACAAGCTCCAGAGACAGGCGCGCGGACCCCAGAGATGTGCATGAAACACAAAGGCTGCTGCTGCTGCCACCAAGAAGCCTGTGTGCGAGCACAGGTCACTATCCACACCTCCCCTCCAGGGAACCAGTGCAGCCCGCCACTGCCGGGGTCCCATGATCCAGGAACAACTTCCCCAGGAGAATGCACAGCACGCCTCGGGCTGTTGCAACATCACGCTGCCTCTGCTGTTGCAGGCTCAACCCGCATCCTGTACCCTCCCTTCCCCCGGCCTGAGTGAGCCAGAGCCCCCGAATCAGCTGCTCCTTTAACCCCGTCCTGCCTGAGCGGGGAACGGGTGCCTAAACGTGACCTACAGGCAGAGGAAGGGCCAAATCTAAAGCTGAACCCCAGGAGCTGTGTGAAAAAAGAAGAGAAACAGGTTATCTATCCCAGCACCCTCAGGAGCAGAGGATTAAATCTCAACAATCAACTTGATGTACCCTGCATCTGTGGAATACCTGAATAGACAACAAATCATCCCAAAATGAGGAGGTGGACTTTGGGAACAACGATATATATATTGTTTTCCTTTTTCTCTTTTTGTGAGTGTGTATGTGTACACTTCTGTGTGTGACTTTTTCTGTATAGCTTTGCTTTTACCGTTTGTCCAGGGTTCTCTTTGTCTGTTTTGGTTTATTTTAGTATAGCTTTTAGCACTTGTTATCATTGGTTGATTTTTTTTTGGTTTGGTTGCTCTCTTCCTTCTTTATTACATTTTAATATTTTAATTTTTAATAATTATTTTTTATTTTAATAACTTCACTGTATTTTTTTTCTTTCTTTTTTTCTCCCTTTTATTCTGAGCCATGTGGATGACAGGGTCTTAGTGCTCCAACCGGGTGTCAGGTCCATGCCTCTGAGGTGGGAGAGCCGAGTTCAGGACACTGGTCCACCAGAGAGCTCCCAGCTCCATGAAATATCAAACGGCAAAAATCTCCCGGAGATCTCCATGTCAATGCCAACACCCGGCTCCACTCAACAACCAGCAAGCTACAGTGCTGGACACCCTATGCCAAACAACTAGCAACACAGGAACACAAGCCCAACCACTAGCAGAGAGGCTCCCTAAAATCATAATAAGGTCACAGACAACCCAGCGGACACACCAACGGACATGGTCCTGCCTACCAAAAAGACAAGATCCAGCCTCATCCACCAGAACACAGGCACAAGTCCCCTCCACCAGGAAGCCCTACACAACCCACTGAACCAACCTTAGCCACTGGGGACAGACACCAAAAACAACGGGAACTACAAACCCGCATCTTGTGAAAAGGAGACCCCAAACACAGTAAGTTAAGCAAAATGAGAAGACAGAGAAACACACAGCAGATAAAGGAGCAAGGTAAAAACCCACCAGACCAAATAAATGAAGAGGAAATAGGCAGTCTACCTGAAAAAGAATTCAGAGTAATGATAGTAAAGATCATCTAAAATCTTGGAAACAGAATGAAGAAAATACAGAAACGTTTAACAATGACCTAGAAGAACTAAAGCGCAAACAAACAATGATGCACAGCACAATCAATGAAATTAAAAATTCTCTAGAAGGAATCAACAGCAGAATAACTGAGGCAGAAAAACGGGTAAGTGACCTGGAAGATAAAATAGTGGAAATAACAACTGCAGAGCAGAATAAAGAAAAAAGAATGAAAAGAATTGAGGACAGTCTCAGAGACCTCTGGGACAACATTAAACGCACTAACATTCAAATTATAGGGGTCCCAGAAGAAGAAGAGAAAAAGAAGGGACCAAGAAAATATTTGAAGAGATTATAGTTGAAAACTTCCCTAATATGGGAAAGGAAATAGTTGATCAAGTCCAGGAAGCACAGAGAGTCCCATACAGGATTAATCCAAGGAGAAACACGCCAAGGCACATATTAATCAAACTTTCAAAAATTAAATACAAACAAAAAATATTAAAAAGCAGCAAGGGAAAAACAGCACAAGGGAATCCCCAAAAGGTTAATAGCTGATCTTTCAGCAGAAACTCTGCAAGCCAGAAGGGAGTGACAGGACATATTTAAAGTGATGAAAGGGAAGAAACTACAACCAAGATTACTCTACCCAGAAAGGATCTCATTCAGATTCGATGGACAAAATTGAAACCTTTACAGACAAGCAAAAGCTAAGAGAATTCAGCACCACCAAACCAGCTTTACAACAAATACTAAAGGAACTTCTCTAGGCAGGACACACAAGAGAAGGAAAAGACCTACGATAACAAACCCCAAACAATTAAGAATACAGTAATAGGAACATACATATCGAAAATTACCTAAAATGTAAATGGATTAAATGCACCAACCAAAAGGCACAGACTGGCTGAATGGATACAAAAACAAGACCGCATATATGCTGTCTACAAGAGACCAACGTCAGACCTAGGGACACATACAGACTGAAAGTGAGGGGATGGAAAAAGATATTCCATGCAAATGGAAATCAAAAGAAAGCTGGAGTAGCAATTCTCATATCAGACAAAATACACTTTAAAATAAAGATTATTACAAGAGACAAAGAAGGACACTACATAATGATCAAGAGATCAATCCAAGAAGAAGATATAACAATTGTAAATATTTATGCACCCAAAAGAGGAGACCCGCAACACATAAGGCAAATGCTAACAGCCATAGAAGGGGAAACTGACAGTAACACAATCATAGTAGGGGACTTTAACACTCCACTTTCACCAATGGACATATCATCCAAAATGAAAATAAATAAGGAAACACAAGCTTTCAATGATACATTAAACAAGATGGACTTCACTGATATTTATAAGACGTTCCATCCAAAAACAACAGAATACACTTTCTTCTCAAGAGCGCGTGGAACATTCTCCAGGGCAGATCATATCTTGGGTCACAAATAAAGCCTTGGTATATTTAAGAAAACTGAAATCATATCAAGTATCTTTTCCAACCACAAAAAAGAGACTAGATATCAATTACAGGAAAAAATCTGTAGAAACTACAAACACATGGAGGCTAAACAATACACTACTTAACAACCAAGAGATCACTGAAGAAATCAAAGAGGAAATCAAAAAATACCTAGAAACAATTTACAATGAAAACACAATGACCCAAAACCTATGGGATGCAGCAAAAGCAGTTCTAAGAGGGAAGTTTAGAGCACTACAGTCCCACCTCAAGAAACAAGAAACACCTCAAATAAACAATCTAAGCTTACACCTACAGCAATTAGAGAAATAAGAACAAAAAACCCCAGAGTTAGCAGAAGGAAAGAAATCAAAAGATCAGACCAGAAATAAATGAAAAAGAAATGAAGAAAACAATAGCAAGATCAAAAAAATTAAAAGTTGCTTCTTTGAGAAGATAAACAAAATTGATAAAGCACTGGCCAGACTCATCAAGAAAAAAAGGGAGAAGACTCAAATAAGAAGAATTAGAAATGAAAAAGGAGAAGTAACAACTGACACTGCAGAAATACAAAGGATCATGAGAGATTGCTACAAGCAATTATATGCCAATAAAATGGACAACCTGGAAGAAATGGACAGGGCCTTAGAAAAGCACAACCTTCTGAGACTGAACAAGGAAGAAATAGAAAATATAAACAGACCAATCACAAGCACTGAAATTGAGACTGTGATTAAAAATCTTCCAACAAACGTAAGCCCAGGACCAGCTGGCTTCACAGGTGTATTCTATCAAACACTTAGAGAAGAGCTAACACCTATCCTTCTCAAACTCTTCCAAAATATAGCAGAGGGAGGAACACTCCCAAACTCATTCTACGAGACCACCATCCCCGATGCCAAAACCAGACAAAGATGTCACAAAGAAAGAAAACTACAGGCCAATATCACTGATGACCACAGATGCAAAAATCCTTAACAAAATACTAGCAAACAGGGCTTCCACAGTGGCGCAGTGGTTCAGAGTCTGCCTACTGATGCAGGGGACACAGGTTCATACCCTGGTAAGGACGGATCCCACATGCCGTGGAGCGGCTGGGCCCGAGCCATGGCCGCTGAGCCTGTGCATCCGGAGCCTGTGCTCCGCGGCAGGAGAGGCCGCAGCAGTGGGAGGCCCGCATACTGCAAAAAAAAAAATAATAATGATACTAGCAAACAGAATCCAGCAGCACATTAAAAGGATCATACAACATGATCAAGTGGGGCTTATCCCACGAATGCAAGGATTCTTCAATATATGCAAATCAATCAATGTGATACACCATATTAACAAACTGAAGGATAAAACCATATGATCATCTCAATAGACGCAGAAAAAGCTTTTGACAAAATTCAACACCCATTTATGATAAAAACCCTCCAGAAAGTAGGCCTAGAGGGAACTTAACTCAACATAATAAAGGCCATTTATGACAAACCCACAGCCAACATCATGCTCAACTGTGAAAAACTGAAACCATTTCCACTCACATCAGGAACAAGACAAGGTTGCCCACTCTCACCACTATTATTCAACATTGTTTTAGAAGTTTTAGCCACAGCAATCAGAGAAGAAAAAGAAATAAAGTGAATCCAAATCGGAAAACAAGTAAAGCTGCCACTGTCTGCAGACAACATGATAGTATACATAGAGAATCCTAAAGATGCTACCAGAAAACTACTAGAGCTAATCAATGAATTTGGTAAGTAGGATACAAAATTAATGCACAGAAATCTCTTGCATTCCTATACACTAATGATGAAAAATCTGAAAGAGAAATTAAGGAAACACTCCCATTTACCACTGTAACAAGAAGAATAAAACACCTAGGAATAAACCTACCTAAGGAGACATAAAACCTGTATGCAGAAAACTTTAACACAATGATGAAAGAAATTAAAGATGATAGAAACAGATGGAGAGAAGTACCATGTTCTTGGATTGGAAGAATCAACATTGTGAAAATGAGTATACTACCCAAAGCAATCTAGATTCAATGCAATTCCTATCAAACTACCACTGGCATTTTCCACAGAACTAGAACCAAAAATTGCACAATTTTTATGGAAACACAAAAGACCCCGAATAGCCAAAGCAATCTTCTGAAAGAAAAAAGGAGCTGGAGGCATCAGGCTCCCTGACTTCAGACTACAGTACAAAGCTATGGTAATCAAGATAGTATGGTACAAAAACAGAAATACAGATCAATGCAACAGGATAGAAAGCCCAGAGATAAACCCATGTACGTATGGTCACCTTATTTTTGATAAAGGAGGCAAGAATACACAATATAGAAAAGACAGCCTCTTCAATAAGTGGTGCTGGGAAAACTGGACAGCTACATGTAAAAGAATGAAATTAGAACACTCGCTAACACCATACACAAAAATAAACTCACAATGGATGAAAACCTAAATGTAAGGACAGTCACTATAAAACTCTTAGAGGAAAGCATAGGCAGAACACTCTGACATAAATCACAGCAAGATCCTTTTTGACCCAGCTCCTAGAGAAATGGAAATAAAAATAAACAAATGGGACCTAATGAAACTTAAAAGGTTTTGCACAGCCAAGGAAATCATAAACAAGACGAAAAGACAACCCTCAGAATGGGAGAAAATATTTGCAAATGAAGCAACTGACAAAGGATTAATCTCCAAAATTTACAAGCAGCACATGCAGCTCAATATCAAAAGACAAACAACCCAATCGAAAAATGGGCAGAAGACCTACATAGACATTTCTCCAAAGAAGATATACAGATTGCCAACAAACCCATGAAAGAATGCTCAACATCACTAATTATTAGAGAAATGCAAATCAAAACTACAATGAGGTATCACCTCACACCAGTCAGAATGGCCACCATCAAAATACCTACAAACACTAAATGCTGGAGAAGGTGTGGAGAAAAGGAACCCTTTGCACTGTTGGTGGGAATGTAAATTGATACAGCCACTATGGAGAAAGGTGTGGAGGTTCCTTAAATAACTAAAAATAGAACCAGCATATGACCCAGCAATCCCACTACTGGGCATATACCCTGAGAAAACCATAATTCAAAAAGAGTCATGTACCACAATATTCATTGCAGCTCTATTTACAATAGCCAGGACATGGAAGCAACCTAAGTGTCCATCGACAGATGAATGGATAAAGAAGATGTGGCACATATATACAATGGAATATTACTCAGCCATAAAAAGAAAGGAAATTGAGTTATTTGTAGTGAGGTGGATGGACCTAGAGTCTGTCATACAGAGTGAAGTAAGTCAAAAAGAGAAAAACAAATACCGTATGCTAACACATATATATGGAATCTAAAGAAAACAAAAAATGGTTATGAAGAACCTAGGGGAAGGATGGGAATAAAGACACAGTCCTACTAGGGAATGGACTTGAGGACACAGGGGAGGAGGGGGAAGGGTAAGCTGAGAGAAAGTGAGAGAGTGGCATGGATATATATACACTACCAAATGTAAAACCGATAGCTAGTGGGAAGCAGCCGCATAGCACAGGGAGATCAGCTCGGTGCTTTGTGACCACCTAGAGGGATGGGATAGGGAGGGTGGGAGGGAGGGAGACGCAAGAGGGAAGAGATATGGGGATATATGTATATGTATAGCTGATTCACTTTGTTATAAAGCAGAAACTAACACACCATTGTAAAGCAATTATACTCCAATAAAGATGTTTTTAAAAAAAAAAACTGATTAGAACCAAATGGGCCCAAGATGGCGTACAAGTCAACTTCCACTAGACCTTGAGCCTCAGCATATGCTCACTGTAACACATCAGCAAGCTAAATGACACACCCACAGGCACCATGACAGTTCCAAGACAGACCATAAGGATCACAAAGTAGGCAGTGGCCCAATTCCTGGAAATCCCCACCCCTTCCGAAAATAGCTGGAATACTCCTTCCACTCATTAGCCTATGAAATTACCCACCCCTGTAAAAACTCACAACCCCATACCCTGGTACCACTCTCGCCTTCTGAGATGGCCCACACTCTGTCTGTGGAGTGTGTTTCCCTCTAAATAAATCCACTTCTTACCTATCACTTTGTCTCTCACTGAATTCTTTCTGCAATGAGACATCAAGAACCTGAGCTTCATTAAGTCCTGAAACCAAGTGTGTGATCTCAGTTGGAGGTATCACCTGTCCGTTTTGTCCCGGTTCGAGTGCCAGCCACCTGGGTTCGAGTTCCCAATCAGGGTTTTGGCTGGGTTCAAGTCCCGGCTGCGTGGGTTCAAGTCCCAATCTGAGGTGCACGGTTTCACTTGCATTTTATTCCCTAACCCACTGAGTTCACTGATATCCCTAGCAACTACCACAGTGACTGGAACTCAGCAATCATTCCAAAAAAATTTTTTTAATTAAATATCAAGTTGGGCAGGAAACAGAAAGTCAAAAATAAAACTGGGAATGATTAAAGATTTTCCTAATTTAAAAATGACATGATGAAATTGGTATTTAAAAAAAAAATCCAGTACTGCTGTACAGGCAGAAGAAAGGAAGGCCAAGAAGGAGCCTACAAGTCAGGTGCAACCCTTCAGACACAAAGTGATGGTGATAACAGCCTTAAGGAACTGCAAGGCTGGTCACACAGAAAGAAGGATAGACCTACCCTGAAATTCTGTTGCTCAACAGGAGCACCGGCCAATGAAAGTTTCTGTAACGATGTAAATACTCCACAGCTGCACTGTCCAAAATGGTAGCCATTTACCACAGGTGGCTTCTGAGCACTTGAAATGGGGCTAGAGAAACTGAATTCTTTATTTCATTTCTTTTATTTTAATTAGCCACATGCGGCTAGTGACTACTGTGTTGGACAGCACGGCTCTAGCTAGCTAGCAAGTGAAAGACTAGCAGGTTTTTTTATTTACTAAAAGGCACTTTGTAGCAATTACAGATCCCAACAATGGAATGAGCTCCTTCTCAAGGTCATCTCAGAAAGCCCAATGAAAAAGGAAATAACATTTTTTTTTTTTTTTTTTTTTTGCAGTACGCAGGCCTCTCACTGTTGCAGCCTCTCCCGTTGCAGAGCACAGGCTCCGGACGCGCAGGCTCAGCGGCCATGGCTCACGGGCCCAGCTGCTCTGCGGCATGTGGGATCTTCCTGGACTGGGGCACGAACCCGTGTCCCCTGCATCGGCAGGCGGACTCTCAACCACTGCGCAACCAGGGAAGCCCGGAAATAACATTTTTGGACACAATCTTCCAACAGATCCCAGCATTAGGATGGGTGGGAAGCTGGCCTGCAAAGAATCACATTATTTTACACCTAGTAAGGACTTAAAGACCATTTTTACGCGGAAGAAAACTCTTGGTTTGGAAGTCAGACGAGCTCCCTGAAGCACACAGCATGTCAGTGACAGAACAGAAACTGAAAGTCAGATCTTAAAACTCTAGGTTCTGTTAATTATCTTGATTGTGATAATTTCACAAGTATATACATATGTAAAATATCACCAACTGTACACCTTAAATTTGAGTCTTACTGTAGGTTAATTATACTTCAAAAACATTGCAAAAACGAAAGCACACAAATCCACTGCTACACCTTCCTATAGCAAGTCTTCAGTTCTATCTCATAGAGTTGTTGCAAGGAATAAGGTAGTTAACATATTTAAAGACTTAGAACAGTACTTGGTGTGGAGTAAGAACTACTGAAATGTAAACTGCATTATTATTATTAGATGTTAGAATTCTGCCCTACTGACCAGTTTGGAGAAAAGTAATGGAAAGAAGAGTAAACAGATTTGGAGTCAGAAACTCCAGATCATAGTTCTGGTTCTTGGAGAATCTCTGAGTCTCAATTCTTTGTAAAATGAGTTAGCTGGACAAGATAATCTCTAAAGGGCCTTTCCAAACTAAAGATTTCAGACATGGGCTAGGATAAGGGTTGTAGGAATGGAAAAGAAGGATGGATATGAAACTCTTAGGGATGAACTGATAAGATTTAAGAACTGGCTAGATACGAAGAATGATGGAAAACAATGAGTCAACCGTGAACACAAAGTTTTAAGCTTTGGATAACTCAAGTTTAAATAGAAAGAGGAGCATGTTGACCCAACAGACATATATTTACTATTTTAATAAATCAGTAGGTTCTCCATGGAAATGAATATTCATGACCTTCTGGATCAAAATGTCAACCAGCATATATTTAATATATTTAGCATATATTTAAAATGTATGCTAAAACCAAAATCTCTTCTCATGAGATTATTGAAAGCTATGTTAAAATGAAATCCCTATGGATTCATATGGATAATTATAATTAGATAATTATACTTAGTACATTTAAAGACATCCATCCCAAAGTATCAAATTTATCTTTAAAAATCGATACATTCATCAGTCATCAAGAAACTAATCTCTTGACGAACTCTTTCTATGTGGAAACAATCTAAGCCTAGAGTCACAGAGCTGCCTGTAAATGTTACCGTGGAATCTCGGACAAAGCATTTTAGCCTGTTTTCTCTTAGACATAAGCTCATCTTCAAATACCTAAACCTCAATATTACATCTCATGCACTATACGGAACACGTTTTCAGTATCAGATCCCACAATAAATGATTGTGTGCCCTTAAGCAGCCTTCAGAGAATCACGGTTTCATCAGTATGACATCCAAAGAGGATCTCAGAGTGCGCTGAGGATCAGACTTTTCAAGATTCTAACTCACTCCTTTCAGAGATGTGATCAGTCCAGCAAAGTTATGCTGATATTCTGATGGGTTATATTCCACTACATTGTACTGATGCAACATTCCTGGACAAAAATATAAAGATCGCAGTTGCTTATGTTTCATAGACTGAAGCAAAAAAAAAATCTTGCCAACTTTTTGATGATCCTTCAAGGGCAACATTTCAAATATAATATTCTTCTCTGGACACTGAACAATATTTCAGTTATAACTGACTGTTGGGTCAACATTTGGGTTAAATCCCAGAACATTTTTTTAAATAAAACTGTTTATGAAATGTTGCAGTTTAAGACTATGTGCACACTTAGACATAGCCAAAATGGACCAATTTACGAGAAGATAAAATAAAAAAATGTCGTTGATTAGCCTAGAACAGCAACATAAAAAATTCTTAGTTGCAAGGCAAAGCAAATGATATGCTAAAATATACTGCAGGAAAGAACTGAGACCACTTGGGGAATGAGTCACTTAGAGTCATATCTTCCAGATATCTTAGTTAACACTTTCTGTTGAGGACCTAATTTTACCTCTTAGAATTCTCTCTAAGAAGAGGATGGTTCCTATCATTCATATGGTTCCTACCTTTGAAAATGGTACATAAAAAAGGTATTTTTTTTCTTTTCTTAATAATTAAGGGTCATCATTAAGAACATTAGTCACTGAGATGTGGTAAAGATGTAGACATAAATGCAGATTTATATATATTATATGGGATAAAGGGAAGAGATGGAGCTTTCCCTCTGGCAACTGCATCAAACTTGATTTCCTTTACAAAAAGAGAAATAAAAACTCCCAGTGACACCTTGTTTTTTTGTTCATTTACCGATTTTCCATAAAAGTATAATGAAGCATACGAAACTGTATAATATGCTACACAGTATAATGTAATAACCTTTTACAAAATTAAATAGTGGGCTGAATCCTGATGCCATCTTCTTCCAAACGCTTTCACTATCCTCAGGAAAAATCAACTTTTTTCCCCATTAATATCAGTAAAGTTCAACTCATCTCTGACTTTCAAAACTTTACCAGTTTTGTGAGCCCCCACTCCTCTGTTTCCCTTGCACTAAGTTTGTTTATGGAACGTATCTCACTTCATTTTAAAAATATGAAATGGCATGAATGCGGGAAGACTTAGTCTATACAGTTTTCATTTTACTAAAAATAGAAAGAGGACAATGATGTCTGCTAAACTGGGCATCAGGTCTTAATTTTCTCCAAGTCCAACTGCATATTTCATTTGCAAGAGAACTCCACACTTAGGCAACACTATAAAGAGAAGATTCAAGATCCCATAGGGTATCTGGATAGGATCAATTTTCTCATAATTTCTATAACATTTCACTTTTTGAAAAACTTCTGTATAGAAGTAAACTCAGATAAAAACTGCTATCAAGATGGAAGACAAATAGAGGGAGTTCTGCAACTTCTCCCCTGAAAAGTGTAGAAAAGGCTCAATAAATGTTAGCTATCACTATTCAACAAATATGCATTAAATATTTATTATTTTCTAGGCATTAAGCAGAAACAAGAAAAAAATCAGCCCTCAAGGGCTTCCCTGGTGGCGAAGTGGTTGAGAGTCTGCCTGCCGATGCAGGGGACACGGGTTCGTGCCCTGGTCTGGGAAGATCCCTCATGCCGCGGAGCGGCTGAGCCCGTGAGCCATGGCCACTGAGCCTGCGTGTCCGGAGCCTGTGCTCCACAACGGGAGAGGCCACAGCAGTGAGAGGCCCGCGTACCGCAAAAAGAAAAAAAAAAAAAAAAAAAAAACTTATTATAAAAAAAATCAGCCCTCAAGTTGCTCACAACTTACAGAGAGTTGCTTACAGTCTTAACAAAAATATAGATGGTTCAGCAGCCTAAATTTGCTCATAAAAACCTTTTGTAATCCAAAAGCATTAAACCAAAGACTTTTACAGGAAAAAGAAATACTGTTTTTCAGTTCTGTTGCTTCATTGCATCATTGTACATGTAGTGAAATGTCATTGTATAGAAAAGTAAACTGCTTACATTTAATAAAACAATCTGATAACATGTCAGGTTTAAATCTCATGGCAGAACAAATATTGTTTTATATATACAAAGTTTAAGCTCAGAATAACTTTTTTTACATGTACAAGTCTGATCTAACATACCCTTGCTTGTTCCACACTCTTACATAACATAAAATCCTGAACAAATATAAACTAAGTCCAGGTATATAAATAACAATTATACTGACTGAATAATATTTACCTGACATTCTCATTTTGAATCACATATAGATGTTCATTTTATCTAAGATTAGCATATGTGTATGTATTTCTGTCTTAGAACAAAATTGAGAAACTAGTTTCTAGCTTAGTAGTATGTGTTACCGCACAAACTAATGTCCTCTCTAGTGCATTGTGACCTAGCCTGTTACTATACAGATGCACCTTTAAAGGAACCAGACTCCAGAAAGGTACAGCAGCATCTTGCAATTACACATGCCCACACCCACAAGAGCTGTCTTACGCCTTCACGAATGTGCCGCCTCAATCAAGAGCAGATCACTGCTTCTCCACGCAGAGTGATACTAACCACCACCCCCAACACACATACGCACCCACATACATAATGACTTCATACTCTTGTGATGTGAGAGGAGTAAGGGCTCTGGAATCAGGCACACTTAATGTCAAATCCCTTCTCTGAAACTCAGAAGTTCATTTCTGAACACAAGTTTACTTGTGTTCTGTATTCCTTCACTACAAGAGAATTTGTTTTTGTTTGGCAACTTTTGTTAGGAATAATTGTTCCAAAATCCCAGGGAAACCAAGGGTCAAGGTACCCAAGATTTTCCCCCTTCCTCAAAATGTTTTCCTAAAAGACACATGAGGCATCTGCAACAAAGGCATTTACAGGGGTGTGTGGTTTATGATCATTTACTTAATTTTATATTTATATCTAGGCACATTTCTATAGGTACATTATGTACTACAATAAAAAACAATAAAACAAAATGCAAAAATGCCTCTCTATCCACTGTCATCCTCAGTAAAATGTATTTTCTACAAAATGTTTAAAAAAAAGAAAACCTGAATCCTTTCTTCATGTACTCAGTAGGATATAGGATAAATAATTTCCTGTTCTGCATGCAATTTGGTACAATTTACTCCAGTTCAAATTAGTTAAAGATTTTTTTAAATAAAGGGAGTTTACATTTGTTTCTAATGAGGTTTCTTACATTAAAGAACCGAGAAAATATTTAAATACCTTTAGGCAGTTTGTGATAAAATCATGGTGAGCTACATAGAATAAATCACTCTTTTTAAGTAGGTAATATAAATAATAGTGATTGCCTTTTTAAAAATTCAAAGACAAAAAAGAAATCCTATAATCTGACATCCTAATAATTTGTGATACTCCACATCCAGAAAGAATGGAACACAAAAAGTTACCATCTGCTGTCAAACAACAGACGAAAGAGGAATGTCTCAGCCAAGAAAACAGAATGGAGCTACATGTTCATAGCAAACAACATCTGCGACATACCTTGATCAATACAGTCTTCAGCAAGAGCAAAGAGCTGAGGTGAGCGTTCCTCAAGCAATTGCTGGTGAATATTCACACATCTCAAAGTCCACCATGGCAAGCTCTAGAAAAAGGAAACACCAACGTGTTTACGTTGAATTAAAAGGACCCTTAGGAAAAAAATTTCACATTAATTCAAATCAATTTTTAGAATATTTTTACATTTGTGAGATTAAATTTACCCTTCAGTAAGCTGCTATGTCTTCAGTAATAATACCAAATCCACTGCCATGTCTTCCACGAGAATAACATCTCTCCTCCATTCTCTCAAAGCCTGTATTTGTAGCCAGTTGGGCTTCCTGATGTCATTTCGAACCTACCATTTCCTCCTTTAAAATGCCTACTGTAATCGTGCTGCTCTGCCGTGACACTCTACCAGCACCATAATCCAATACCAACAATCCTAGGAGGCCTCCCCCAAGAACCTCCTATGGGTGATTTTTTTCCCTCATCTCAACTTCCAGCACATTGTTTGCACCTCTCTTTGCAGACACACTCCACCGTATTCGTGTATGTCATCCTAGCTTTCAATGCTGTCTGCCATCTAGCCAACAAGATGAGGAATCATGTCTTACTCATCTCTGTATCCTCCTTGAAGCAACGTATGCTATGCAAACTACAAGGTAAGATATACCCTGGGTTCAGATATTCCCCAAACTGGGAAGATCTCTTCCACACCCTCTTCCATGAAGCCTTCTCCCACTAGTAGGGCACACACTGGTCTCTCACTTCTCTAAACTTCCACACTGTGCTTAGAAGTTAGCACCACACTGCAGAGCTCTTGTTTTTCAAGTGTGTAAATACCTGGTCCATATATTTTGGAGGGTAGAAACTGCATTTTATACATTGTCTTGACTAATGCACAGGCTGAGAACACAGTAGCTTTTTCTCAGTTCTCTGATGCTTACTCTTACTTTTCAACACATCCTTACTAAACAACAACAACAAACAACAACAAGCCAATACAGAAGCATACGCAGTGAAGATGAAAGTCTCTCTTCTGCTGCCTCAGCGTCATTCTCCTCCCCCAGAAAAATCCATGACAGAGGTTTATATTCTTCTAGATCTTCTGCTATGCGTGTGTGTGTGTGTGTGTGTGTGTGCGTGCGCGCACATGCAAGTAGTAAGTATTAAATATTTTTGATAGGCTCATTAAATTACCAAGTATGATCATGCACTGAATCATCTAACGTAATTACAACTATGTTACTCTAAATTATATTGCACAAAGGAGTGAAAAATTAATTTTCCTTTTTTTTAAAGCAATACCTACTAATAGGAGATCAAGCTCAATTACCAAAAGCATTTTCTTTTTTACTTGAACTTAATTTCTTCATTTGATTAAGGGGTAAAACTGCTTGCTCCCCTTCTAAACTACACACAAGTGCTACAACAATCAAAAAATCACAAATGAATTTTGACCCTCTGACAAAATCTTTTCTAATTATTAACGCTGTTCCCTCAGTCCATCTAAGGAGAGGAAAGGTAGAATTATCTAATAAAGTTTCACATCATTTTTAATTTAATTCCCTGAGGTGCTGTCTCATTTTCATTCTTTTCCTATCACTAGGCTGATGAAGTCAGTCTATATTTCAATAATCTGTCCCTTATCTGCTGTCAGCAATAAGTGAGTCAGGTCTGGCAGCAGTCTTTCCTTTTCTAGACATGGAATTTAGATAGATCCGGTCAAAGAGACTGCCCTTTTAAGAAAACATACAACATAAGATGCTCAACTCTTAAAATCAGATCTATAAACTAACTCTTAACCCAAAATCTTCAGATGGGAGAAGGGGGAGTGTGAAACAGAGAAAGAAAGCATAGCCTATTTTTCTACTAGAAAATATAAGTGCCTTTTTCTATCTGTCAGGAATCACTTAATAGACAATTTGAGGCATTAATAAAAAAGAAAACTAGAAGCCTTGCTTTAGATAGTTCCTAGATCCTGTCTCCTGATTATCGCACTTATTACAGAATATTCTGATTGACAAGTCACACTAGTCAATAACCTCCTAGAAGGCAGGGAGCATGAGTGTATTCAAAAGAAACCCAATAAATGTTTGCCAACTTAGTCCATTTTATAAATAAGAAAACTGATATTCAGAGAAATTCACTGGCCTAAGGCCACACAGTTGTTAAGTGGCTGAGCCAGACAAACTCTGGTCTGATTCCAAAGCCAAAATTCTTTTTACTCAACATTCACATATTACTAACACTAGTCTATCCACTTCACAGACTAGGGGGTGGGGGAAAATCATCTTCTTTTATAGTTCCACAAAAATAAAATCATAATAAACAACCTGATATGTTCCTTAAGATCCAGCCATTTCAAAATTAATTTAAAAGGTTAAGATGAACTTGGATAAGCATGTCATGCTTCTTTATCATTTTATCTTCATTTCTCAAAGAAATCATTTTTAACATCATCGTTTACAGAATAATATATCAAAGACCCAAAGGAAAGAAAACTATAACATTTCAACTGAAAGGCAAGGTTTCAGCACAGAATGATCTTTGCATGGAGATGTACAAGAAAATAGGGTGTTGAAACAGAAGTCAAAAGCTGTTTAGCATCTGCCAAGAAACTCAGGTAACTTATGTCTCCAATCCTACGACATCTGCAACCAGCAGTTCACATATTTACTTGTTCTCCTAAGCTGTTGATACTATACGTATCTTTTTACAAATGATGCTTAAAGAAGGTACTTGCTGATGAAAGTTTTCCACCAAGAAAACTGTATCACTAACTCATTGACCATTAGTCTCACTAGAAAGAAAATAATGCCATTTAGCAACCTCATGCTTTGATGATACTTCCTTTAGGGCCAAGTACTAGTCAGTCTATAAGATCATTTAACTCAGATCAACTTGGGAAAACATTTTTTTATTCAAGCTAACATCACTAAACAAAAAAATCAAAGATAAGGTCTTATATCTGCTAGGATATGTTGAAACCCATCTATTAAAAACACTTCTCTTGGGCTTCCCTAGTGGCGCAGTGGTTGAGAGTCTGCCTGCCAATGCAGGGGACACGGGTTCGTGCCCTGGTCTGGGAAGATCCCACATGCCGCGGAGCGGCTGGGCCCGTGAGCCATGGCCGCTAAGCCTGTGCTCCGCGACGGGAGAAGCCGCAACAGTGAGAGGCCCGCGTACAGCAAAAAAAAAAAAAAAAAAAAAAAAAAACTTTCTGGTACAACTGATTCCAAATCATCTGTCCTCATGAGAGCTGCTGAAAGAGGCATGATTCCCTTCTTACCTCCTCCTTGTCACAACTTAAATGCTTAGGAAAGTAAGCCCTTATACAGTACAGACCAAGTCCACATTTTGCCCATAGAAATACTGTGTTTCTTAAACTTTTTCAGCCAACACTTGGAAATTGGGAGATCTCACATAAAATTTAGATTTACTATTTCGGGAAATACAAGCTCTGTATGCCCAAGTTGCAACAATCAGGACAGGAGTCAGGAAGCTACAGCCTATGGACCCAAACCAGCCTACCACCTGTTTTCCTACAGCCTAAAACCAAGACTTGTTCTCACATTTTTAAATCATTGCAAAAAAAAAAAGAAAGAGAGAAAAATAATATTTTGTGACATGTGAAAAGCATATGAAATGTAAATTTCAGTGTCCATAAATAAAGCTCTATTGGTACACAGTCACACCCATTCACATACATATCATCTACAGCTGCTTTCACACTACAAGGCAGATTGAATAGTTAGGTGCACAGAGTTGAGCAGTTGTGACGGAGCCTGCACACTGCACAGCTGACAACCTCCACTACACCTCAAGGACTTTCTTCGAATCTCTCATGTGGTTTTCGTCACCTCCTACTGCGTAATAGCTATCTGTATCAGTGCTTTTCTCACTAATTTATATGTGACCTAAAGAAACCATATAACAGACATTCAACAAATGCTCTACTAAATCCAACCCAAATATGAAACAAGGTAGGATGTGAGCCAAGAAACAGTAATCAAGAAACAGCTTCCCTGGTGGCACAATGGTTAAGAATCCACCTGCCAATGCACGGGACACGGGTTCAAGCCCTGGTCTGGGAAGATCCCACATGCCGTGGAGCAACTAAGCCCATGTGCCACAACTACTGAGCCTGTGCTCTAGAGCTGCGAGCCACAACTACTGAGCCTGCGTGCCACAACTACTGAGCCTGCATGCCACAACTGCTGAAGGCCACACACCTAGAGCGCATGCTCTGCAACAAGAGAAGCCACCGCAATAAGAAGCCTGCTTGCTGCAACTAGAGAAAGCCCGTGTGCAAGCAACAAAGACCCAACGGAGCCAAAAATAAATAAATAAATAAAATAAATTTATTTTAAAAAAATTTCTAGGAGCTTTAATAAAAACAGTAAAAAGTGAAATTAATTTTAAAAAAAGATTTACTAAAAGTGCTATACTTCTGGCTACTCATTATCCTTACATGAAATTCACAAAAAACTATGAAGGGTGTTTTTAAACCTATTTTTAAGATTCAGAGAATGAACATTTATACACATGGAAATATACACACAACACATATATACAAACCCATTTAAGAGGCTCAACATCTCATTTTATACTAGACGAATCTCATGAGAGGAGACAGTTTTTGCTTATTTTCATCAGATTTTAAAATTAAACACCTAAAGAAGACTTAGAAAACAAATATACCAAGACATTTTCAGCATCACACCTAAAGTTTTATGCTAATCAGCACAAAAGTCACACCTGGGTCTGAATCTCCTGGCTCCTTTTCTTCCCTTACCTGAATAGCTGTCAGCCTATGTCTTACATTCACTAGGGAAATTCGTGCTAATAATAGCAGTATAGGCTTCAAGGTCAGGCTGTAGATTGATTCACCATCTAGAATGAGCAAACTCAGAATGAGTGCATCCAGTCCTTTGACCTGAAAAAAAAAAATTTAAGATGATATAATTTAGCAACATATTAATCGTTATATGTCTTACAAGAATACATATTTTCCAGGTAATCAGCTGTGAAACACAGCCACTGATCTATTACACAGCAGTTGGCACTGGACGGAGTCCTAACATTACAACTCCAGCCTGCCCTGACAGCTGCCTGCTTGTACTTTAGAGAACAGGGCAATCAAGAAAATGCTACTATTTTTTTTTTAATTTGCTTTTCCCAAGTTGCACCCTTTTTTTCCAAAATAAATTTATTTTATTTATTTATTTATTTATTTTTGGCTGCACTGGGTCTTCATTGCTGCGCATGGGCTTTCTCTCGTTGTGGCAAGCAGGGGCTACTCTTCGTTGCGGTGCATGGGTGCCTTCTCTTGCTGCGGAGCACAGGCTCTAGGCGTGCGGGCTTCAGTAGTTGTGGCACACGGGCTCTAGAGTGCAGGCTCAGTAGTTGTGGCGCTTGGGCTTAGTTGCTCCGTGGCATGTGGGATCTTCCGGGACCAGGGCTCAAGCCCACGTCCCCTGCATTGGCAGGCAGATTCTTAACCACTGCACCACCAGGGAAGCCCAAGAAAATGCTACTATTGAAGAAGCGTCATGACTTTACAGATTTACTTACAACAAAATAGCTTCTCAATAAAAACCATCCCTATGTGAAAGTATTCATATTGAACACCTACATTTCATATATGCTTCACCAGCTGGCTAATGTCATTACAAACCATTGCTGCTCCATAATTACTATAAAGCCAAAAAACAACAAGGTCTTACATATCAAATGCTGAGTAGGCATACAATCATGGACCAATGTGAACTGAGGCTGCCCAAAAGGGATGCCTCTGAAAAATCTACTTCTTACTGAACAGAGATTTTCTACAACAGACGAAGCACCTGTGTTTTTAAAATGTGGACTGAATCATTTTGACAGTCACCACAAAATCGATAGTAGGAATGCTCAATGTTAGGAACATGGGCTGTAAGTCACAGACACAGGATAGGGTCCTTTTTCTGATTATTAATTTGTGGGCATAGGTAATTTTTTTTTTAACTGAAGCCTCCGTTTCATCAGTTATAAAATAAAATAATAGAAACTAAACCTACAGGGTTCTTGTAAGGATTAAACAATCCAAGTGATCAGTGTCTGGCTCAATGCTTTGTTGAAACATTCAATAAAGGTAAGAAAGTAACAGCTGTGGGTTCATCCTCTGTCTAACTTTCATCATTACTGAAAAGTGTACTAGAGGAATAAAGACAACGTGAATGACCACCACCAAACCACAAATAAAGCTTACTGTTACCTACACTGAGGGTAGAAGGAATTTTTTTTTAAGTTCAATAATCAAGGAACTATTTAAGTACTGTACTGCCTCAACTTCAGAAGAAAACAGATACAAAAAAGTTAAGTGCAGTCCAAAATCACACAGAAGTTATCAGCGTTTGAACAGACATTACAGCCCAAGTTTTCCAACTCCCAAACCAGTGTTCTTCCTACCACCTCATGCTGCCTTCCCCTCAGACCTCTCTACCTCTTCCTGCCCCTCAGCAAGCTCCTGGGCTATGCTAAGCATGAGGAAGTCCTCAAGGACAGGGCCAGGATCACTTCTAGACTTCTGACTAGGACAACTGCATGATGGTAGTGTGGGTCACTGAGACACAGACACCAGAAGAAGACCTCGTTTGGAGAAGAACCTCATCATGAGTTCAGTCTTGGACACAATGAGTCTGAGGTACCTTATGAGACCTCCAAGTGGAGGTACCGAATACACAAGTGAATCTACTGCATAAGAACTAGAGAGAAGGGCTTCCCTGGGGGTACAGTGGTTAAGAATCCGCCTGCCAGTGCAGAGGACACAGGTTCAGGCCCTGGTCCAGGAAGATCCTACATGCTGTGGAGCAACTAAGCTCATGAGCCACAACTACTGAGCCCGCGTGCCACAACTACTGAAGCCCACGCGCCTAGAGCCCGTGCTCCACAACAAACCACTGCAACAAGAAGCCCACACACCACAACAAAGAGTAGCCCCCGCTCACTGCAACTAGAGAAAGCCCGTGTGCAGCAGTGGAGACCCAACGCAGCCAAAAATAAATTTTAAAAAAATTAATTAAAGACAAAAAACAAAACAAAAAAAACTGGTATGTACATACAATGGAATATCATTCAGTCTTAAAAGTAAGAAAATTCTGACATGATACAACATGGATAAATCTTGAGGATGAACAATACATACTACTATATGTAAAGCAGATAATCAATAAGGATGAGTGTATAGCACTGGGAACTCTACTCAGCACTCTGTAATAACCTATAAAAGAATCCAAAAAATAAATAAATAAAGAGAATTGTTTATATTCTCAATTAAAACAGACAAAATGAAGGTTACAATTCCCTTAGGAACGACTCCTCAGTCAAGAGAGCATATGACATACAAAAATACTTATTTATCAGAATAGTGAAAAAAAAGTCAACATCTGAGATAAACTTAATATAAAACTAGATTACTAGGAGATCAACTTTTATGTGTGAGAGGTGACCTACTCAGAAATGAACCTTCACTGCTATTACCCTGAGGCTGGTTAGCACCAGAGGTCAAACAACAGTGCTAAAAATGCCAAGGCCGTAATTTAGAGGCAGGGAAAATTAATTTGGCTTTGATGACTATACTCCATGACCATAAAGTATATTCACAAATATTTGTCCTTCACAAGAACTATGAAACATAAATCAGCACAGGAAAATGACAACTAGAAAATACTGATGTGCCACTCCCCAGTTTAAAAACTTCAACTCCCTTTATCTTCCAAATTCTCAGATTGCTGGTATAGAGTATAAACTGAATAATCCTCTCAAAAACAACATGACATGACCAAGAACAGCTGAACATGCATATACCCTAGGGCACAGCAACTCCACTCACAGATATATGTCCTCAGCAGAGCTTCCCAACTCAGTGCTGGGAAGCATGTCCACGTGTGGCAAAATATCAATCCCCTCAGCCCTCAGCGGTTGCCCGACTACAGCCTGAGGGCCAGTAAAAACAGCCTCTTCCATCTAGCACACTGCACCAAACACTATCCCTTTTTTTTTAAGCATATGCTGTGCTTGGAAATTCTTGCAATTGATTCCCAGAAGACGTGTTCCTAATAGCACTGTACATAATATATTGCAAAAAATGGAAACATCCCATGTGGCCATTGAGAGTAGAACAGATATATAAACTGTGGTATATTCATACAACTGGAATACTATGCAATAATAAAAATGAATAATAGTATAATTTCAGATATACACCACTGAGCAAAGCAAGTCACAGAACACACACAATTTGTTTCATTTATATAAAGTTCAAAAACTGGCAAAACTAAACAATATGTCCTCTGGGGATACATACATACATAGGTGCTAAAATCATGAAGAAAAGCAATGGAGGACTTCCCTGGTGGTGCAGTGGTTGAGAGTCCACCTGCCAATGCAGGGGACACAGGTTCAAGCCCTGGTCCGGGAAGATCCCACATGCTGCAGAGCAACTAAGCCCGTGCGCCACAACTACTGAGCCTGCGCTCTAGAGCCCGTGAGCCACAACTACTGAAGCCCGTGCGCCTAGAGCCCGTGCTCTGCAACAAGAGAAGCCACCGCAATGAGAAGCCCGCGCACTGCAACGAAGAGTAGCCCCCGCTCTCCGCAACTAGAGAAAGCACTCCTGGAGCAGTGAAGACCCAACGCAGCCAAATAAATAAATAAAATTAAAAAAAAAAAAGCAATGGAATGTTAACACAAAATTCATGAGAGTGGTTCATGAGAAAGGGGGCCAGGGATACCACCAGGAAGCACACACAGGGGACCTTGTAACCCTGTATTTCCCAACCTTTTCCAAGTCAGAGCAAATGCATAAGATGCTATTATTTGTAGTGCACATCAGGTAACTAGAGAAGACTACTACACCAGACGAGACCAGTTCAAAAGCTCTCCCCAGCCCTGGCCCCACAGAGCTACTGCAATGGCAAAGGGGCTCAAAACCTGGGGAACAGCAGTCGGGAAGCTCTGTTCTACAATCCTGGTGATGTTCTCTCTCACAAGCCGGGTGGTGGGAACAAAGGAGTTTTGTTATTTAAACTGTACACATTCTGTATGCTTTTTGGAATGTATGAGGCACTCTTTTTTTTAAGATTTTTTTTTTTTAATGTGGACCATTTTTAAAGTCATTATTGAATTTGTTACAATATTGCTTCTGTTTTTTGATTTTGGTATTTTGGCCACAAGGCATGTGGGATCTTAGCTCCCAGAGCAGGGATTGAACCCACACCCCCTGCATTAGAAGGCAAAGTCTTAACCACTGGACTGCCAGGGAAGTCCCATATGAGGCACTTCTAATAAAAAAATTAAAATCAACGTCTTATTTAAAGTTTCCTATGATTTGGTCTGAGCCCCATCAAGGCTGACCTTTTACTGCTGCTCCAACAGGCTCAAAGCATCCGTTTCCCACAAACACCGCACTCTTCTCCCCTCTAAATTTCTGCTTATGTGACTGCACCTAGAACGTATTTCTTTCTCTTCTCTACCTGTCCATTTCCTCATCATCTTTCAGGTTCTAACTCAAGGTCCACTCTTGACGAAAAGGTCTTCTGAGACAAAATTCACTTTCCACACGACTTCATTAATTTCAGTATTTCTTTTTTTTTTTTTTGATGTTGGGGGTAGGAGTTTATTAATTTATTTTATTTATTTTTGCTGTGTTGGGTCTTCGTTTCTGTGCAAGGGCTTTCTCTAGTTGTGGCAAGCGGGGGCCACTCTTCATCGTGGTGTGCAGGCCTCTCACTGTTGCGGCCTCTCTTGTGGCAGAGCACAGGCTCCAGACACGCAGGCTCAGTAGTTGTGGCTCATGGGCCTAGTTGCTCTGCGGCATGTGGGATCCTCCCAGACCAGGGCTCGAACCCGTGTCCCTGCATTAGCAGGCAGATTCTCAACCACTGCACCACCAGGGAAGCCCTAATTTCAGTATTTCTTATAGGTTGAACCTCTCATGTAACCCATTTCTGTACTGTTTGAATTGTTACCTAACTTTACAGGTGCTTCTACTTTAGTATAGCAGAAAGAGTACTGAATTCGGACCCAGAAAATGTGTGTTCCAATCCCCCAGTTATAAGGCCTCTGACAAGTTTCTTTCACCACTGGGAGCATCAGTCTTCTCATCTAGAGAATACGTCAAGTTGATATAGCATACATGAATGAAGCACCACTCCAACCACACATTAGCGCTCGGTACGTATTTACGACTTTGTCTGGTGGGTTTCTAACCTGCACTATAGGGCAATAGAGGCCAGAAACTGTTTTATACACAGTAAGAGAGGGAATGAGACATTCCTTATAAGTAATTTGCTAGACAATTGAAGCATATCTCTTTAAGTGCCAAAATCTTGGGGATTTTATTTTAACCATTTTGGATGAAAACTTTTATAAAGTATAGATTAAATTCCCTTCTTAGACATAAGATACGGAAGAGTTTTTAACCTTTCAATTATGATTTAGGGCCAGCATTATGAATCTCAATTACTCTACTGCAATATAACATAATGACTCAGTAAACTGATGTGTACAGAGGCTTCAGATTATGACTGCTTTTGTATTTCTCTTTCCAACCACCATCAAATTATTAACACTAATCTCTAACAACTCCATTCCCCTTTCATTTGTTACTTCTAATTCTGAGAAACCAGGTAACAGTAAATAGGTCCCTTTTGCTGTGCAAGTTTTGGATGCTAAGCGCAGCCTTCCAGGCTGAGTGGTCGATAGTAATGCTCTAGTTCTGAGGTGGCTGGATAAATCAGTTACCATACTTCTTTTCAGAGCATGTCATATCCCCCAAGCCCTGAGTATATGTGCTCAAACAGTACTGAGGAATTCAAACTGCAAGCTCTACTGATGACCTACTGATGCAGGTCAATAATATTATCTCCATATATGGATAAGAAGAATCACTATCACCATGGAGCACCTCTGCGCCAGATCCTGTAAGTATATACAAATAAGTATATCTGTGACATAAAGGAAATCACCCCTGGGAACTCTTAGTAAGGACAGCAGCAAAAGTTTCCTGCAACAAAATTAAACAGATCTCCACATTCTCTGCTTTGCCAGAAAAGATCTTTATGTAACTGTGGTAACACATGCAGCTGGGTGACTGGCGCAGCTGCCTGCATTTTAATAAAAAGAGCAGCTAACAGAGCTCCATAAAATGGGGAGCATCTGAAGAGGAGTTTGAGTCTGATAATGGAACTTCTGGAATTGAAAATCTGATCAATGAACAAGCATTTTTAGTAGGTTCTGTACAAGCAATAAAGTCATGTTTCTCTCCTACCTATTATTAACTCCAGTTTATAAAGAGCCGTTCCTAAAGAATAAACAACACAATAATACGTATATATGACATTTCCAAGAAGCGTACCTCACTAAACTGCTGGAGCAAAACAGACGGCAGAAAATCCTGAGGGTGTAAATCAACAAGAGGCCCCGTCCAGTTACTCTGAACAAAAAGTTGCAAACTGCTCACACCAAGTAGGAATATCAGCTGCTGTCTGCATATGAGAATAAAGAAATAAACATGAGCCACTATCACTGTATAACCACACACTGTTTCATTTCAGTTTTATCAAGAAAAATGTAAGATATCAACATTTATTGAGATTATCTGAGAGTATTACAAAAAAAAATTTCTGAAACAATTTAGATCTGCAATGTCCAATATTATCACCATGAGCCACATACGGCTGCTTTAAATTTAAATTAATTACAATTAAATAAAATTTAAAATTCAGTTGCACTGTCCACATTTCAAGTGCTCAATGGCCAAACGTGGCTACTGGCTACCGTACTGTACGGCGCAGATACAGAACATCTCCATCATCACAGGAAGTTCTCCTGAACAGCACTGGTTTAGGACCCTATCAGGCACTTAGAATTTTGCCTTGTGTTCTATTTAACAGCTCTGACACTGGATGGAAAACTGATTTTATACAAAAGAAAGCTGACAACAAAAAGTTGTTTTCAAATATTTTACTGATCCTGTACTACCAACTATTAGAACAACAAAAAAATACCCTAGAAATTTCACTTGAACCCATTCCTTTTCAATCCTACTTTGGCTGAAGACAGGAGTGGGTAGGTAAACCTATACTGCAAAGGAGAGATTTAAAAAAAAACTTTAAGCTTTGTGGGTCACACGTGTTTCTTTTTTTCCAACCCTTTAAAAATGTAAACATCATTCTTAGGCACTTTGGACTTGCTCCACCAGCAGTAATTTGCCAACCCCTAGATTAAGACACAAATAGGTGGGGATTCAACTCTAAGGAACAGCAGCCAGAGAATCCTGTAGCTTCACACTGAAGGAAAAATAAAAGCAGTCACCCTCTTCTTCCCATATCCCCTAGGCCCTACCTCAAAAGGAAGATTCTTTAAGGAAAAAAAAAAAAAATCAAGCCTACAAGCCTGTGGTAGCTGGAGTGCTCTGGATGTAGCACAACTGACAGCAAAGAATGAGCAGAAAACAGGTGACAAAAGAGGCTGTTTGTAATTAGAAGTTAGGAAACTTGAGGAAACAGATTGCAGCAAGATCTCAAAGCCTTAATATAACTGTCATAACTAAAAATCAAAATCCTTAAGGGGAATTGAGAATAGAGTTTAATTTCCAAATACCTCATAATGAGGTAACTGAAATGTCTCCTCTCAGCTCTGTGTGACAAGCCGAATTCTGGTCTACCAGTGTATGATGTATTTGTGTGTATGTGTGTTTTCATGTGCACCACACAAAGCTAATGGCTATGATACCACACACACATCTGACAGCAAAATAAGAATCAGGAACGACATCAGAGGAATGTAAACTACTAGTAAACCAGAAAAATAAAAATGAATGACACTAATTTTTTAAATAAAATGCCTATAGTAGCACTCTTTTGTGAACTCCTTATAGATACAGATTATGTTTTATTCATCTTCACAACCTCAACACCTAGCCAGGAGTTGATTTGTTGAAGAACTAAATGAAGCCATTCCCTAGAAATAATGGTAAAACAAAACTGTGTTTTAAAGACAACTAAAGCTTGATGTGGTTGCCAGAGATGCTAGAGAAAAGGAAGGTATAGTAACAAACTAACAACAGTAAAATATAAGCCACTGAAAAACTTAGGTTACACTGCTGTGTAACTATCCATGATATTTAATCCTATAAAATTACAGAAACGTCAATGGAAGAAGATAAACCAAGGGTTCCATAATAAAAACATTAAAGATAACCTAAAACATAATAAAAGTAGTTATAATTATCACTCAGCAATCTACAAACAGCAAGATGGAGAGTGTACACTTTCAAGTTAAAAGAAAAGAAGATCTGAAGTCTTGTCTATGGCTAAAACCTATGAGACTTAAGCATTTAGAAACTCAGTGGGTTAGCAGCTACCACCCAGTCATAAGTCAGTGTTACATATGAAACCTGTATATCCTACACGACTTTACCTTTTCATTCTCAATGGTCCTCTGGACAGAAACTCTTACATAGATTATTTGGTACATCATGAGTCCTGAGTAAACATAAAGCCAGGTTTTTCAACAACTGCAAAAATCAGTGCCTTACACTGTCAAGGCAATATTAAATGTATTCAGAATCTGTTTCCCTATGAAAATTTCAAATAAAATTCTACCTTCTGGTTTTGTCCAAATCTGTTGAGTAATCCAGGAATGTTACTATCTGCTTCTCTAGGTAGCTGTCAATCTTTTCTTCAGTCATCGTTGCTGAATTTAAAATACTTTGAGTCAATGAATTTAAGAATATGGCCTCATAGTTCCCTTCTAGCAGCAATTGTAGGAAAGATCCACTCTCTGTAATAGAAAAAAATTAGTCCAATAATCCAAAGAACAACTACTTTCATACCGTAAAAGGTAACTATTACCATTTCAGCATGCCAAAAAAAAAATGTATATACTTAGAATGCTTCCTATACATTAACCACAAAGTACTGAGCAAATGCCCATCACTTCTCCTAGAATTAGAAGCTCATTCATACCATGAGCAGCATGTCAGAAGTTAGACCCAGAAATAATATTCCTCATTAGCAAGTAACATCAAAAGGAATTCTGCTGGGAATTCAAAAGAATTCCTACTGACAACAGAAAAGTTTCCTTACAAAGTTTCCTTTCACGATCTGGCTCCTCCTACCCCCACTGTCCTCCCTGATGAAAAGCTGGTTCCCTCATTGTTCCCTTAATATCCATATGCACATTCTGCCTCCACACTTTTACACTTGTGACTCCTCCTGGGGAACTTTTCCACTTGTCAGTCTCACTCTTTAAACAAAAATCAGGTCAAGTTTGACTTGTTCCATGAGACCTCCAGACCCAAACTTCAGAATCTACCTCTCTCCTGAAGCACCTATTGCGTATACACACAAACACGGGTCCGCGCACACATACATACACACACAAAAATATAGGACAGGACATATACTGTCCTACATTGTTATTTCTCTTTTGGGTCCAGCCTAAATTCCACAACCAGATGTGCCTATATCCCACTAGTATATGTGCCTTTTAACTCTTTCTCTCTCCGGTAAATGTGCTTTGCTTACAAGATTACATCTTTGCTGCCTCATTTCAGCTGTTGTGCTTACCAGCTGTGTGACCTTGAATAAATTACTTAATTTGTACTTAAATGCCTCGATCTGCAAAACGGGAATAAAAGTAGTGTCTACCTTACAGGTCTATTCTAAGCATTAAATGACTGAAGAAATGTTAAGGGATTAGAAAAACAATTGACATTATTATTGAACCCGGACGGTGAGAAGTCTGGGGTAAAGACATGCACGGAGCCTTTGGACCGCGCCCACTATGTCAAGGATGCAGCAACCCAAAGCATTAAGAATCAGATAGATTTGGGTAGGAAAAAAATAAAACCAGAAGGAATGAGAACCCAGCCGCCGCCACCCCTTCTCCCCACAGTCCTCACGCTGGCCTCAGTCCCTCCTTGGCAGGTGCACCCCTCTCACCCGAACCGGCGACTCCCTCTTGCTTCCACTGCTGCAGCTCAGCCTCAGTGGGGAAGCCCCTCAGTAGGGCCAGCTCCGGGGTCCACATCACCTCAGATATCGGTGCAACCAAAACAGAGTCCTACGAGGGTCACACAGGAGTCAACAAAAGAAAGTGAAGGGAAGAGGGTCCAAAGACGTCGAAGAGTAGTGGCGACAGTTCCTGTAAGCACATCCACAGCCCTAGAACCCCAAGTGCGGACACCGGCACAAGGAGGCGACCATAACGGTAGCGCGGAGAACCCTGGGAAGAACACACAAACTCTCAGGGACCCGCTTCCGCCTAGGAGGCCAACCCGAGTCCTTGGTACTGAGCATGCCCAGTAGGAATGCCCCACCCCGAGCAGGGGAATGGGCGGTGTTTGGAGGGCGTGGCCGACCTCAGCCCTGCCCCCAGGGGTGCTGCCGAAGGAGTGGAGGGCGTGGAGTCATCTTGTACCGCCCACCGAGGAGGCAGGTTGAAATGCAGTTCAAAGTCGCGATTTTGCCTAGATGCGGTTTACTTGGAAGGTCTAAGCCTTTGATTCCTAAACCTGTTTGGGTCAGAACCCTCCAGACTACCTGATGAAAGCCATAGTCCTTCCCGCAAAAGCACGTGGACCCTTACCACCAACACTGGGGTACCATTTCAGGGAGTTAAAGTCCCTCTGAAGTGGAGTCTGTGAACCCCAGGTTAACAACCCCGTCAGCTGGGCTTCCCTGGCGCCACAGTGGTTAAGAATCCGCCTGCCAATGCAGGGGACACGGGTTTGAGCCCTGGTCCGGAAAGATCCTACATGCCGCGGAGCAACGAAGCCCGCGCGCCACAATTACTGAGCTCTAGAGCCCGCGAGCCACAACTACTGAGCCCACGTGCCAGACTACTGAAGCCTTTGCGCCTGGAGCCCGAGCTCTGCAACAAGAGAAGCAACCGCAGTGAGAAGCTTGCACACCACAACAAAGAGTAGCCCCCGCTCACCACAACTAGAGAAATCCTGCGTGCAGCAACGAAGACCCAACGCAGCAAAAAATAAATAAACAAAAATTAAAATTAAAAAATACTGGAAAAAAAAAAGAACCCTGTCAGCAGAGGTCTTTATTCTTGAATGTATTCAAGTGTAAGAAAAGTATCCGGTTTTGATGCTGCCACTACATAAATCATAATTAGGTGGGACATCTGGCCCAGCCACTGGTGCAGAGAAACTTTTGGAGGCTAGACTGTGAGAAACCTCCCAGCCCTGCGTTTCTGCTGCCGGCCCAGAGCTGGCGCCTTAGTCGCACGTCTTTTAATCTTCATAGCCGCACTCCTAGGCCAAAACGGAGCACTGAGAGCCGGACTTGGTGGAACAGGACTCTGCCCCAGTCAGCTTGAAGCCTGCACCGTGAGTGCGCCTGCCGTACACGATCCAGGAGAAAGCTGCAGGGTGACACTGACCACTCGGGATTCATGGAAGAATCAAGTGCAGTTCTGGAAGAGCCTTGCCCAGTACCGGCTCCAAGGCGAGAAGCGAAGTAATTCTTTTTTTTTTTTTTTTTTTTTTACAACTTACACATACTTTATTTACTTGACTGAAAGCTTTATGGTACATAAAATGCTTTCTATAGTTGATCTCAGCTTTGTTCACACCTAAGTGAGTTGTGTCTGGGTTTTCTGTGCTTAAGACTGCTCAATTGCTGCTGCTGCCGCTGTTGGTTTGTTTTCTTTCAGGATCAAGATGGGTACTTTCATATAAAATCTTGTTTTTAATTCCTTCTCTGGCAAGTCTTTCCTGGATTCTTAGCTTTGCATAATTATACCTACAATGGAACCAGCATCCTAAAGTCACCAAGATAAATCCTCCTACTCGAACGTCACATGATCTTCTAATTCTACCTTCGCCTTCCCGGGCCCCCCGGGCTCCAGCGCAGCCGCCATGGGGACAGTCGGCACCTCCTACGAATTCTTAATTCACTTTCTTCCTCAGGACCCAGAGCCCCTCTAGATTTTGGAAGGAAGAGGTGCTCGGCTTAGCTCAGCAGCTGCCAGCAGATGCCAACAGAAGCCAGACCTGGGCTGTGAGAAAAGAGCAGATGCCCTAGAATGTTTTCTCACTGAGAAGTAATGAAAAGGTATTTGTGCAGGGAAGCATTTTTGATCGGTGCGATCATCTGTTTTTTCAAGCACAAAATCTAGCACTGTGGAACTATTGGACAGTTGTTAAAGATCAACAGTTGCAGAAACACACTAACGACTACACCAAGTTCCTCACTTGTGTGTAGAGCCCCATTGACCCACAGGGTGAACTTGGAGCTCTCACTATAATTCAAGTTTTGTTTTGTTTTTTTAATTGAAGCATAGTTGATTTACAATGTTGTGTTAAGTTCTGCTGTATCAAGGTTTATTTTAAATGTGATTTGCGAGACAATGATAGTCATTAAATCTATTAATCTCCCTTGAAACAAAATAGAGTCCAGTAATAAAAATGGGAGAAAAAACATCTCAATTTAAAAAAAAAAAATACTGAGACTTCCCTGGAGGTCCAGTGGTTAGGATTTCGCCTTTCAATGCCGGGGGTGCAGGTTTGATCCCTGGTCAGGAACCTAAGATCCCACATGCCTTGAGGCCAAAAAAAAAAAAACATAAAACAGAAGCAGTATTTTAACAAATGCAATACAGACTTTAAAAATGGTCCACATCAAAAAAATTGAAAAAATAAATAAAACTTTAAAAAATAAAATAAATAAAAATTAAAAAGAAAATACTGAGTGGAAACTGAGTTGGTAGGTGAGCTATGTCCACTTTAGGATCAGTGTAGAGTGCCTTGTCTGGAAGGTCTGTTGGGAACCCAGATGTCACTATTTATAAGTCCTTTTTCTTATGCTAGTCAGATTTCTCAGGGAGAGTCTTTAAATCTCCCACCTGGATAGTGTCTGGTTGCCAGAATTTCAAAGCCAAGTGGAGCAAGAAAGCCAGGAGTCTCAGCATTCAGGACGCAGTCTGTATATGGGACCCTCTACAGGGTCCATATACACCACTGCAGGGGTGGTGGAGGGAAAGCAGTGGATGCACGTTCCAAACGACTGACTCAGCTGTGCAGGAGTCCTCCTCATTTTAGCCCCTCCTTCTCCCACCCCATAATCTTCGGTCCCAGAGGCACCTAGTGCTCCTAGTTCCTGAGTCTTTTGGGGATTCTTCAGTGTAGATAAAAGGTGGCTTTAGGGGGCTTCCCTGGTGGCACAGTGGTTGAGGGTCCGCCTGCCGATGCAGGGGACACGGGTTCGTGCCCCGGTCCGGGAGGATCCCACATGCCGCGGAGCGGCTGCACCCGTGAGCCGTGGCCGCTGGGCCTGCGCGTCCGGAGCCTGTGCTCCGCAACGGGAGAGGCCGCGGCGGTGAGAGGCCCGTGTACCGCAAAAAAAAAAAAAAAAAAAAAGGTGGCCTTAGCATTCTCTGTTGCACTTTTAGGATTGGGCTTTCTTTGGTCAGTGGAATCAGTTACCTAGCTTCCAACACTGTTAACTCCTCTCATCTTCTCTTTCCTTGAGAGTTATGTCTTAATTTTTTTTCTTTACCGTAGTTTTTTAAATTAATTTTTATTGGAGTATAGTTGCTTTACAATGTTGTGTTAGTGTCTGCTGTACAGCAAGGTGAATCAGTTATACATATACATATATCTAATCTTTTTAGGTCACCACAGAGCAGAGTTCCCTGTGCTATACAGTAGGTTCTCATTAGTTATCTATTTTACATATAGTAGTGTATATATGTCAATCCCAATCTCCCAATTCATTCCACCCCTCCTTCCCCCCTTGGTAACCATAAGTTTGTTTTCTACATCTGTGACTCTATTTCTGCTTTGCAAATAAGTTCATCTGCACCATTTTTTCTAGATTCCGCATATAACTGATACTATACGATATTTGTCTTTCTCTTTCTGACTTATTTCACTCGGTGTGACAATCTCTAGGTCCATCCATGTCACTGCAAATGGCATTATTTCATTCCTTTTAATGGCTGATAATATTCCATTGTATATATGTACCACATCTTCTTTATGCATTCTTCTGTCGATGGACATTTAGGTTGCTTCCACGTCCTGACTATTGTAAGTAGTGCTGCAATGAACATCTGGGTGCATGCATCCTTTCGAATTATGGTTTTCTCCAGATATATGCAGAGTGGGATTGCTGGATCATATGGTAGCTCTATTTTCAGTTTTTTAAGGAACCTCCATACTGTTCTCCATAGTAGCTGTACCAATTTACATTCCCACCAACAGTGTAGGAGGGTTCCCTTTTCTCCACACCCTCTCCAGCATTTATTGTTTCTAGATTTTTTAATGATGGCCATTCTGACTGGTGTGAGATGATATCTCATTGTAGTTTTGATCTGCATTTCTCTAATAATTAGTGATGTTGAGCATCGTTTCATGTGTTTTTTGGCCATCTGTACGTCTTCTTTGGAGAAATGTCTATTTAGATCTTCTGCCCATTTTTTGATTGTGTTGTTTGTTTTTTTGATATTGAGCTGCATGAGCTGTCTTTACCGTAGTTTTAATGGGTTTTGAAGGAGAGAAATTAGATGCATACATTCAATATGCCATGTTTACACAGAACCTTAAATTGTGTTGTAAATGACACCTTTCTCCAAGTAGCTTCAGGTTTGATACATTTATGTGTTTTAACCAATTCTATCTCATGTCTTTCAGGTAGTAAAGGGGAGGCAGGATCTTTTCACTAGCTCAAGACATTCTTCACTAGCATGGAGAAGTCAGGATTGTAACCAGCATTTCATGACCCTTCAATCCCTTTTCATATTCATTAACAACTCTCATGTTTAATAATGATAATAATTTTTTAATGTTTGCAAATTTTTTTGGAGTTTTTGTTTTATATTTATTTATTTATTTATGTTTGGCTGCACTGGGTCCTCGTTGCTGCGCGCGGGCTTTCTCTAGTTACAGTGAGCGGAGGCTACTATTTGTTGCCATGCATGGGCTTCTCATTGCGGTGGCTTCTCTTGTTGCGGAGCACGGGCTCTAGGCTCACAGGCTCAGTAGTTGTGGCACACAGGCTTAGTTACTCCGTGGCATGTGGGATCTTCCTGGACCAAGGCTCAAACCCGTGCCCCCTGTATCGTCAGGGAGATTCTTAACCACTGTGCTACCAGGGAAGCCCTGAAAATGTTTATAGCAGCATTTTTAGTAATAGCCAAAAACTGGAAACAACACAAATGTCCATCCACAGGTAAATGAATAAACAAATTGTGGTATATTCATACAATTGAATACTGTTCCCCTATAAAAAAGAATGAACTATAGATACACCCAACATACACAAGTATCAAAATAATTACGCTGAGTGAAGTAAGTCAGAAGAAAAAAGAGAACATCTTATATGATTCCATTTATATAAATGTAAACTAAACTCTAATGACAGAAAGCAGATGAGTGGTTGTTTGGGGTGGGGAGGCGGAGAGGAAAGCAGGGAGAGGTTACAAAGAGGAACAAGAACACTTTGGGGATTGATGGATGTGTTCACTATCTTGATTGTGCTGATGGTTCCATGGAAATGCACATATGGAAAAACATCACCCTGTACAGTTAAAATATGTGCACTTTATTCTATGTCAATTAGACCTCTATAACACTGTCTTTTTTTTTTTTTTTTTTTTTTTTTGTGGTACGCGGGCCTCTCACTGTTGTGGCCTCTCCCGTTGCGGAGCACGGGCTCCGGACCCGCAGGCTCAGCGGCCATGGCTCACGGGCCCAGCCGCTACACGGCATGTGGCATCTTCTGAGACCGGGGCACGAACCCGTGTCCCCTGCATTGGCAGGCGGACTCTCAACCACTGCACCACCAGGGAAGCCCCTACAACTCCTTTTGATGTTGTTGAGGCAGCATCTTTACCTATGGTTACTTCAGCCCAGCAAGCTGAATTATATGTTCTTACATGGGCTTGTACTTTAGCCAAGGACAAAACTGCCAATATTTATACCAATAGTAGATATGCTTTTAGAGTACCCGTGATTTTGGAATGTTGTGGAAGCAGTGTGGCTTCCTAACTTCTAGTGGAAATAAAATTTTAAATGGCCCCTATGTTCAGGAATTATTTAATGTAATACTTCTACTTGCCTCTTTAGCTACTTTTAAGATACTGGGGCATTCTAAACTTGACTCTCTGGAAGCTAGGGGAAAATCATCCTGCCAATATTGCTGCAAGGAATGCTGCCCTTAAAGCAGCCAAATCTCTGTCATGGTTCAAAGAGATATTTCCCCAAATGATAATTTAGAAAAACTGGCTAGAGAGCTCAACAATTAGCCTCAAAAAAGGAAAAACAAGATTGGAAATTCAACAGTTGTTGGTTTGATAAAAAGAGAAAGCTCTGGTTTGGACCAAATAACAACCCAGTCCTACAGGAGACTCTAAAATTCCCACTTCTCACCACGCTGCATGCATTAAACCATTGGTCTACTGACAAAATAGTAGCCTGCATGAATCAATACTGGTGATTATTAACAAGGCCACAATATCAACAAGGCCACAAAAGCGCCTACCTCACTTGTCCCGCTTGTCCAAAGTACAACCCAGGGAAGCCTGTTGGTACTGCTCCCAGACATTTTAAACTGCCCAATGGACTGCTCGAGCTCTGGCAAATGGATTTGATACAACTTCCTGTGTCTAGTGAATATAAATGTGTTTTAGTCGTGGTCTGTATGTTTTCACACTGGACGGAAGCGTTCCCTTGCAGACAGGCTACTGCCTCTTCTATGGCTGAAGTCCTTTTGGAAAAGATTACCCCTACCTGGGAAACTCCTCCCAAATTTCGCAGTGATTGAGGAACCCGTTTTACTGGCCATGTGCTTCAACAAGTCTATGCTGCTTCGCTGGTTTTACAGCACTTTCACTGCGCTCACCAAGCTCAAACCTCTGGTTTAGTCAAACGCACTTACAGCATTATTAAGACCCAATAGGCAAAATTTGTAGAGGTGCTCCAAATACGCTGGGCAAAAGCATTGCCATTGGTCCTTCTAAATCTCAGACACACCCCTTTTGAAACTCATGAACTCTCACCTACTGGGATAGTCACAGGATGCCCAATGCAATTGGCCTCTGCTTCTTTTGATCCACAACGGATAAAAGGAAAGGTAGTCCAATACTGCAAAGGGCTAATTGCTTCTATTAAAAATAACCTTGTTTTGGTAGAGCAATCTTTTATCAGCAAACCCTCAGGAAACAAAGACCTTAAGCATCACATCTTGCAACCTAGAGATTTCATCTATTGGAAAGGAAACTTTCAGAAGAACTTTCTTCAACCACACCGGACAGGCCCCTACCAAGTATCGCTAACCAACCCTTGTGCCCCCAAATTCCAATCAACAGACTCTTGGATTCACATGACACAGCTAAAGAAAGTGCCAAAACCTGACTGGACCTACATATCATCTGGTGACCTGAAGTAAAGATTTCCTGGATTTGAAGTAAACAACATCTGATGAGACAGCTTGCCCAAGATATCTGGACTAGGTTTGTTAGAATTTTGTTGCCAAACCTTTGATGATGATGTAATGCTTCAGATGATTTCCAACATCTATGATCTTGATAACATACGGACTACAGACAAAAAGTGCCTGAGAGTTCTCCCTCCTACCTGTCCTTGTTACTTGAATATGACCTTAATCAGTTTCCAATCTGTCGACTTTCCCTCTGACGTGAGACATTACGCTCAGGAAAGGTCCTTCCTGACATAGAGGAACAAAAAGCCACTGAAATTAGAAAACTTGACTATTGATCAGGGATGCTTTCAGAGAAAGGCCTTGATCAATAGAGGGAAATATAAAAAATTAACAAACAGACGTTTCAATTAAACAGAGTTGGGAGACCAGAAGGGGGTACTTACACGTGGCTTGCCATGGTTGCAGGCCCCAAATTGCAATTCTCTGATGATCCTAGATAAACCCATCTTTGCTGAAGAAGTATCTGGCAGTCTATTTGTTTCAGGTCAACAATACATTTAAACTTTATATACTTTAAATAAAAATACATGTTTTTAAATCCTTTAGTTGATTAATGTAAAAAGAAGCAGGAAACCCTTGATTATTATAGTGAGCTGACTAGTAGCCCCAAAGACATCAAGTCTTAATCCTTGTTACCTTATTTGGAAAAAGAGTCTTTGCAGTTGTGGTTAAGGATTTAAAAATGAGGTGATAATCCTGGATAATCCCAATGGGTTCAAAGTGCCATCAGCAGTGTCCATATTAGAGACAGGCAGAGGGAGATTACACACACACACACACACACACACACACACACAAGAAAGATATGTGAAGATGGGGGCAGAGGTTGGAGTACTGCATCCACAAGCCAACAAATGCTGGCAGTCACCAGAAGCTGGAAACGACAAGGAATGGATTCTCCCCTAGAGCCTTCAGAGGGAGAGTAGCCCTGCCAAGACCTTGATTTTGGACTTTTGGTCTTCAGAACTGTGAATGAATAAATTTCTGTTGCTTCAAGTCACCGAGTTTGTGGTAATTTGCTACAGCAGCCCTAGGAACTAATACAAGTATTAAAACATAATTAATGATTTTGTAGAAGTAAAGGCAAGATAAATACATTTTATGGAATATATAATGTTAATTATGTATGTCTTTATTTCATTACCTATCCAAACATTACTGGCCCTTAAATTGCCCAATAAATTATTTTAATTATTTTGATGACTAGCACGTATATAAAAAACTTAGTTTAACACACTTTTTGCTATGAAAATATATTTGTCAAAGTAGTATTATAGGTCATATTTCACATAATACTTTGTTAGCTTGATTAAGAACCTAAAAATGGCATGTGTATCTTCATTTCCATCTTGCCTCTCACCCTGTAAATGTTATAAGCAGACTTCTGTGTGATGTCCTTTTACAGTTTGGAACAAGAAAGGAGATTTCTACCTTCCAGTCTCCCTACCTGCCTCCTCAGTTCCAGTTTTCGATCTGAAGACACTTCTCTTATCCACATGATCAATGTAACATGTACTTTCGTGCATTAAGAGGATAATCACTTCACAGACAAGAAAAGAATAGCCACTTCACATAAGAAGACAGACACAGATCTGTGGAACAGAACTGAGAGACGAGAAATAAACCCATGTATATATGGACATTTAATTTATGACAGAGGAACCAAGAAGATACAGCAGAGAGAAAACAGTCTCTTTGACAAATTGTGTTGGGAACACTGGACAGCCACATGCAAAAGAATGAAACTAGACCACCATCTTACACCATACACAAAAATTAACTCAAAATGGCTTAAAGATTTTAAGACCTGAAACCGTAAAATTCCTGGAAGAAAGCAAAAGTGGTAAACGCATTGACATTGGTCTTAGCAATGTTTGGTGGATCTGACTCCAAAAGCAAAAGAAACAAAAGCAAAAATAAATAAATGGGATTACATCAAACTATAAAGCTTCTGCATAGTGAAGGAAACCATTATCAAAATGAAAAGGCAACCTACTGAATGGGAAAAGATATTTACAAATCATACACTTGACAAAGGGTTAATATCCAAAATATATAAAGAATAGGCAATATATATAAATAGGCAAAATATATAAAGAACTCATACAACTCAATGACAAAAAGCAACTTAATGAAAAAATGGGCAGAAGGGCTTCCCTGGTGGCGCAGTGGTTGAGAGTCCGCCTGCCGATGCAGGGGACACGGGTTTGTGCCCTGGTCCGGGAGGATCCCACATGCCGTGGAGCGGCTGGGCCCGTGAGCCATGGCCGCTGCGCGTCTGGAGCCTATGCTCCACAACGGGAGAGGCCACAACAGTGAGAGGCCTGTGTACCGCAAAAAAAAAAAAAAAAAAAATAAATAATAATAATAATAATAAAAATAAATAAAATTTTATAAAAATGGGCAGAAGTTCTGAATATACATTTTTCCAAAGAAGACACACACACGGCCAACAGGCACATGAAAAGATGTTCAACATCACTAATCATCATACCTGTTAGAATGGCTATTATCAAAAAAACAAGAAACAGTGTTGGAGAGGATGTAGAGAAAAGGAAACCCTTGTGCACTACTGGTGGGAATGTAAATTGGTGCAGCCACTGTGGAAAATGGTATGTAGATTCCTGAAAAATTTAAGAATAGAACTACCATGTGATTCAGCTATTTAACTTCTGGGTATTTATCTGAAGAACACTAAAACATTAATTTGAAAAGACATATGCACCCCTATGCTCACTGCAGCAGTTTTTACAATATCCTAGATATGGAAACTATTTAAGTGTCCATCAATGGGTGAATGGATAAAGATGTGGTATGTATATATAATAGAATACCACTCAGACATTAAAAAAAAAAAAGGAAATCTTGCCACTTGAGACAGCATGGATGGAACTTGAGGATATTATGCTAAGTCAAATAAGTCTGACAGAGAAAGACAAATACCATATGATTTCACTAATATGTGGAATTTAAACAAACAAACAAACAAAGAAAAACAAACTCGTAGGTACAGAGAACAGATTGGTGTTTACCAGAGGGTAAAGAGGTTAGGGACTGAGGGAAAGGGGTGAAGGGGTCAATTGTATGGTGACAGATGGTAACTAGACTTTGGGGGGTGGTCACTTTACAGAGTATACAGACATAAAATTAAATGTTGTACATCTGAAACTATATAATGTTATATACCAATTTTACCTCAACTGAAAAAAAAAAAGAGGATAGCCACTTTAAAGTAATATCAGAGCCATAGACATCCTATCAAAATCAGTACACACATGGCATGGGGAGGACTTTTCCCTCTCAGGCATATAGGAGAAAAATTTCTGAAGTTTGGGAAGGGCATCAACTTCAGGGGGAAAACTAATAGAAATAGGAGAGAGTGGATTGAGAGAGAATTACCACTTTTGGGAGCAGTTAATAGTGGTTCTCAAATCAGGCTGTCCATCAGAACCACCTTGGGAGTTTTGTAAACGCCTGCTTGGAATCAACCCTCACTAATTAAATCAGAAGCTCTGGCAGATGGGGAGACTCCTATTCTCAGGATTTTTTAAAGGTCTCCAGGTGAGTCTAATAAGCCAGGGACGAGAACCATGAACTGGTAGGTACCATGGATACTGTGCTAGGCATTCCCCTTAAGTTATGCCCTTGATACTTATAATAACACAGATAGTTATTATTGTTTCCAATTACAGATGAAGAAAATGACTCTCAGAGAAGTCATGTGGCTTGTCTGAGGCCACACAACTAGTGATCTGAAGAACCAGGATGACTCCAACCTTCTTTCCTCTGTAGACCAACAAAATATCATTGACTTGGATTCAGAGTGTAAACTTGTCAATCAGCCAGAAAGTACCACAAATTCCCTTGTCTAGAGCTAAGAGATGTTCAGCCACTTTAGAAGAAAAGTGGGACATATGAAAGTCACTTTTTATGTTGAGAATAACATTCCCCAAAATTTAGGAAAAGACTGGCTATTCTGCCAGCCATTAAACCTATTCAATCAATTAATAAAAACCTACCTCACTGAAGATACTTTTGTAAGCCATCCAATCAGTGTTAGACTCTTGCTTCTGAAAGTCAGCCTGTCAGGGATGGACTCAATCAAATAAACTTACCTCTGAGTGCCAACCAACCAACAAGAGGGTCAACTAGGTAGTCATACTTCAGATGATGTCAATTCCTTATTGCTCTGAAAGTCTGCCAGACTCTGATCTCCACACTGCCCCAAACCCATGTAAGACCAACACTCTGCTCAGCTGTGAGAGACTGGGCCTGACCAGCATAACTTTCTCACTGATGACATATTTAAGATCCTTTAAAATCAAAACGGAGTAAATGTGATTCAGGCATTCAAAGTAGAGCCTGGTGGCCATTGTGAATGTGGTTTCAGACACATTCCTGCATCAACTGAGAATCTGAATTTTCTGAACTGTATCAAACTCAAGGACACCACCAGCCATTTTCAAAACATCGGCTAGCAGCTACCAGATGCAACCATAAGGCCTCAAGGTCTCCCCTTGTAAACATGCAACCATTTTGGACCCCAATCAATCCTTGCTTAACAAGCACCCTTCATGCCAGCTCTAATCCTAATTCTTAACAATTTATGCAACTTTTCAATTTTTGCCTATATAAGCCTCTCCCATTTTGTAGTCCAGCGGAACACTGTTCAAGTGTGTCCTGAATTTGTGTTTCCCAAGCTACAATCCTCAGTTTGGATTTTTCTATTTTTCTGTTTTTTCTATTCCTGTTACAGATTGTTTATTGATTATTTGCATTGACACCTCGCTATATGTTACGGGCTGAACTGTGTAGGCTCCCCAAATTCCTATGTTGAATTCCTATGCTAATTCCTTAGCCCCCCAATTAGGACCCCTCAAAATGTGATTGTTAAAAAAAAAAGTGATTGTATTTGGAGATAGGGTCTTTAAAGAGGTAATTAAAGTAAAATAAGGTCATTAGGGTGGGCACTAATCCAAAGTGACTGGTGTCCTTCTTGTAAAGGAGAATGTGAGATACAGTTACCAAGCATATACGTTAACCAACTGTGCTGGCCTTGTTCTTGGTGTGTCACAGGTTTGCCTGTGACAAAGTCTAAACTTCTTCCTGGAAGAATTTCTACCTCTTATACAAAGCTATACCATAATCCTAACTCTTGAATTTTCTTTGGTAAATGGAAAAATTAAACGAAAAAATTTTTTAAATCTTTTAAAACTTAAAAAACAATGGCCATCATGGGAAGCTTCTGACATGTCATAAAGAATAAATACGTTTAAGAGGCATTCTAAAAAAAATTAGGAGACAAAACACCAAACAGACAATATCAGCTTCTTTAAAATTGGAAAAGTGAGGCCTCAAAAAAAAAAAAATTCAAACTCCAAGACAGTACCCAATGGGACTTCCCTGGTGGTCCACTGGTTAAGAATCAGCCTTCCAATGTAGGGGATGCGGGTATGATCCCTGATCAGGGAACTAAGATCCCACATGCCGCGGGGTAACTAAGTCCGTGTGCGGCAACTATAGAGCCCTAGAGCCCAGGCGTTGCTACTACTGAGCCCACGCGACACGGTTAGAGAGAAGCCTGTGTGCTGCAACGAAAGATCCCACATGCCACAACTAAGACCCAACTCAGACTCTGGTTAGAAGAGCCAGATGTGAGGCCTCCGCACGTAGCCCCGTGAGCAAGTGAAACCCGACTAAGCACAAATGAAAAAGAAAGCCATCTCAGAGCTGTGACTATTTTCACGCTACTGTTTTTCTCTGTGGAACACTGCCTGCAAAACAAAAAATGAGTAGGTGATTCTAATGTGCAGCACAGAAGGACAGCCAATGCAAGCCAGATTCTCCAACTCTGAAGGAACTCCAGCTGTCTGGCTGATAGGCTCCTGATGCTCCAGCCGGATGTCAGGCCTGAGCCACTGAGGTGGGAAAGCCAAGTTGAGGACAATGGACCACCAGAGACCTCCTGGCCCCACGTAATATCAATTGGCAAGAGCTCTCGCAGAGATCTCCGTCTCAATTCTAAGACCCAGCTCCACTCAACGACCAGCAAGCTACAGTGCTGGACACCCCATGCCAAACAACTAGCAAGACAGGAACACAACCCCACGCATCAGCAGAGAGACTGCCTAAAGTCATATTAAGTTCACAGACATCCCAAAACACACCACAGGACGCAGTCCTGCCCAGCAGAAAGACAAGATCCAGCTTTATCCACCAGAACACAGGCACCAGTCCCCTCCACCAGATAGCCTACAAAAGCCACTGAACCAACCTTATTCACTGGGGGCAGACACCAAAAACAATGGAAACTATGAACCTGAAGCCTGCGAAAAGGAAACCCCAAACACAGTAAGTTAAGCAAAATGACAAGACAGAGAAATAGGCAGCAGATGAAGGAGCAAGGTAAAAACCCACCAGACCAAACAAATGAAGGGGAAATAGGCAGTCTACCTGAAAAAGAATTCAGATTAATGATAATAAAGATGATCCAAAATCTTGGCAATAGAATGGAGAAAATACAAGAAACGTTTAACAAGGACCTAGAAGAACTAAAGAGAAAACAAACAATGATGAACAACACAAAAAATGAAATTAAAAATTCGCTAGAAGAGGGCTTCCCTGGTGGCGCAGTGGTTGAGTCCGCCTGCCAATGCAGAGGACACGGGTTTCTGCCCCGGTCCGGGAAGATCCCACATGCCGCAGAGCGGCTGGGCCCGGAAGCCATGGCCGCTGAGCCTACACATCCGGAGCCTGCACGTCCAGAGGCTGTGCTCCGCAATGGGAGAGGCCACAACAGTGAGAGGCCTGCATACCACACACACACAAAAAAAATTCGCTAGAAGGAATCAAGAGCAGAATAACTGAGGCAGAAGAATGGATAAGTGACCTGGAAGATAAAATGGTGGAAATAACGACCACAGAGCAGAATAAAGAAAAAAGAAAGAAAAGAATGGAGGACGATCTCAGAGACCTATGAGACAACATTAAACATACCAACATTCAAATTATAGGGGTCCCAGAGAAAGAAGAGAAAAAGAAAGGGACTGAGAAAATATTTGAAGAGATTATAGTTGAAAACTTCCCTAATATGGGAAAGGAAATAGTCAACCAAGTCCAGGAAGTGCAGAGAGTCCCAAACAGGATAAATCCAAGGAGAAACACACCAAGACACATATTAATCAAACTATCAAAAATTAAATACAAACAAAAAATATTAAAAGCACCAAAGGAAAAACAACAAATTACAAGGGAATCCCCATAAGGTTAACAGCTGATCTTTCAGCAGAAATTCTGCAAGCCAGAAAGGTGTGGAAGGACATATTTAAAGTGATGAAAGGGAAAAACCTACAACCAAGATTACTCTACCCAGGAACGATCTCACTGAGATTCAACAGAGAAATTAAAACCTTTACAGACAAGCAAAAGCTAAGAGAATTCAGCACCACCAAACCAGCTTTACAACAAATGCTAAAGGAACTTCTCTAGGCAGGAAACACAAGAGAAGGAAAGACCTACAATAACAAATTCAAAACAATTGAGAAAATGGTAATAGGAAAATACATATCGATAATTACGTTAAATGTAAATGGATTAAATGCTCCCACCAAAAGACACAGACTGGCTGAATGGATACAAAAACCAGACCCATATATATGCTGTCTATAAGAGACCCACTTCAGACCTATGGACACATACAGACTGAAAGTGAGGGGATGGAAAAAGATATCCTATGCAAATGGAAATCAAAAGAAAGCTGGAGGAGCAATGCTCATATAAGACAAAACAGACTTTAAAATAAAGACTATTACAAGAGACAAAGAAGGACACTACATAATGATCAAGGGATCAATCGAAGAAAATGTAACAATTTTAAATATTTATGCACCCAACAAAGGAGTACCTCAATACATAAGTCAAATGCTAACAGCCAAAAAAGGGGAAACTGACAGTAACACAATAATAGTAGGGGACTTTAACAACCCACTTCCACCAATGGACAGATCAACCAACTGAAAATAAATAAGGAAACACAAGCTTTATTTATTTTTTAAAATAAATTTTATTTATTTATTTTTGGCTGTGTTGGGTCTTCATTGCTGCCTGTGCTTTCTCTAGTTGCAGTGAGCAGGGCCTACTCTTCGTTGTGGTGTGCTGGCTCCTCCTTGTGGCAGCTTCTCTTGTTGTGCAGCATGGGCTCTAGGCGCTTGGGCTTCATTAGCTGTGGTTCTCGGGCTCTATAGAACAGGCTCACTAGTTGTGGTGCATGGGCTTAGCTGCTCCCTAGCATGTGAGATATTCCCAGATCAGGGCTCGAACCCATGTTCCCTGCATTGGCAGGTGGACTCTCAACCACTGCACCACAAGGGAAGCCCAGGAAACACAAGCTTTGAATGCCACATTAAACAAGACAGACTTAATTGATATTTATAGGACATTCCATCTAAAAACAACAGAATACACTTTCTTCTCAAGCACTCATGGAACATTCTCCAGTATAAATCATATCTTGTGTCACAAATTAAGCCTTGGTAAATTTAAGAAAATTGAAGTCAAATCACGTATCTTTTCCAACCACAATGCTATGAGACTAGATATCAATTACAGAAAAAAATCTGTACAAAATACAAACACAAGGAGGCTAAACAATACACTATTAAATAACCAAGAGATCATTGAAGAAATCAAAGCGGAAATCAAAAAATACCTAGAAACAAATGACAATGAAAACACGATGGCCCAAAACCTATGAGACGCATCAAAAACAGTTCTAACAGGGAAGTTTACAGAATACAATCCTACCTCAAGAAACAAGAAACATCTCAAATAAACAACCTAACCTTATGCCTAAAGAAGTTACAGAAAGAAGAAGAAAAAAAACCCTCAAAGTTAGCAGAAGGAAAGAAATCATAAAGATCAGATCAGAAATAAATGAAAAAGAAATGAAGAAAACAAAAGCAAAGATCAATAAAACTAAAAGCTGGTTGGTTCTTTGAGAAGATAAACAAAACTGATAAACCATTAACCAGACTCATCAAGAAAAAAAGGGAGAAGACTCAAATGAATAGAATTAGAAATGAAAAAGGAGAAGTAACAACTGACACTGCAGAAATACAAAGGATCGTGAGAGATTACTACAAGCAACTATATGCCAATAAAATGGACAACCTGGAAGAAATGGACAAATTCTGAGAAAAGCACAACCTTCCAAGACTAGCCCAGGAAGAAATAGAAAATATAAACAGACCAATCACAAGCACTGAATTGAAACTGTGATTAAAAATCTTCTAATAAACAAAAGCCCAGGACCAGATGGATTCACAGGCGAATTCAATCAAACATTTAGAGAAGAGCTAACACCTCTCCTTCTCAAACTCTTCCAAAATATAGCAGATGGAGGAACACTCCTAAACTCATTCTATGAGGCCACCATGACCTTGATACCAAAACCAGACAAAGATGTCACAAAAAAAGAAAATTACACACCAATATCACTCATGAGCATAGATGCAAAAATCCTCAACAAAATACTAGCAAACAGAATCCAGCAGCACATTAAAAGGATCATATACCATGGTCAAGTGGGGTTTATTCCAGGAACAGGATTCTTCAATATACGCACATCAATCAATGTGATAAACCATATTAACAAACTGTAGGATAAAAACCATATGATCATCTCAATAGATGCAGAGAAAGCTTTCAACAAAATTCAATCCCATTTATGATAAAAACTCTCCAGAAAACAGGCACAGAGGGAACTAACCTCAACACAATAAAGGCCATATATGACAAACCCACAGCCAACATCATCCTCAACTGTGAAAAACTGAAACCATTTCCACTAAGATCAGGAAGAAGACAAGGGTGCCCACTCTCACCACTCTTATTCAACATAGTTTTGGAAGTTTTAGCCACAGCAATCAGAGATGAAAAAGATATTAAAGGAATCCAAATCGGAAGAGAAGAAGTAAAACTGTCACTGTTTGCAGATCATGATACCATACATAGAGAATCCTAAAGATGCTACCAGAACACTACTGGAACTAATCAATGAATTTGGTAAAGTAGCAGGATACAAAACTAATGCACAGAAATCTCTTGCATTCCCATACACTAATGATGAAAAATCTGAAAGAGAAATTAAGGAAGCACTACCATTTACCATTGCAACAAAAAGAATAAAATACCTAGGAATAAACCTACCTAAGGAGACAAAAGACCTGTATGCAGAGAACTATAAGACACTGATGAAAGAAATTAAAGATGATACAAACAGATGGAGGGATATACCATGTTCTTGGATTGGAAGAATCAACATTGTGAAAATAACTCTACTACCCAAAGCAATCTACAGATTCAGTGCAATCCCTATCAAAAAATACCACTGGCTTTTTTCACAGAACTAGAACAAAAAATTTCACAATTTTTGTATGGAAACATAAAAGACCCGAATAGGCAAAGCAATCTTCTGAAAGAAAAATGGAGCTGGAGGAATCAGGCTCCCTGACTTCAGATTATACTAGAAAGCTACAGTAATCAAGACAGTATGGTACTGGCACAAAACCAGAAATGTAGATCAACGGAACAGGATAGAAAGCCCAGAGATAAACCCACGCACATATGGTCAACTTATCATTGATAAAGGAGGCAAGAATATACAGTGGAGAAAAGACAGCCTCTTCAATAAGCGGTGCTGGGAAAACTGGACAGCTACATGTAAAAGAATGAAATTAGAACACTCCCTAACCTTATGGGGATTCCCTTGTATGTTAACACACACAAAAATAAACTCAAAATGGATTAAAGATCTAAATGTAAGGCCTGACACTATAAAACTCTTAGAGGAAAACAGAGGCAGAACACTCTATGACATAAATCACAGCAAGATCCTTTTTGACCCACCTCCTAGAGAAATGGAAATAAAAACAAAAGTAAACAAATGGGACCTAATGAAACTTAAAAGCTTTTGCACAGCAAAGGTAACCATAAACAAGATGAAAAGACAACCCTCAGAATGGGAGAAAATATTTGCAAACGAATCAACTGACAAAGGATTAATCTCCAAAATTTACAAGCAGCTCATGCAGCTCAATATGAAACAACAAACAACCCAATCGAAAAATGGACAGAAGGCCTAAGTAGACATTTCTCCAAAGAAGATACACAGATTGCCAACAAACACATGAAAGAATGCTCAACATCACTAATCATTAGAGAAATGCAAATCAAAACTACAATGAGATATCACCTCACTCCAGTCAGAATGGCCATCATCAAAAAATCTAGAAACAACAAATGCTGGAGAGGGTGTGGAAAAAGGGAACCCTCTTGCACTGTTGGTGGGAATGTAAATTGATATAGCCACTATGGAGAACAGTATGGAGGTTCCTCAAAAAACTAAAAATAGAACTATCATATGACCCAGCAATCCCACTGCTGGGCATATACCCTGAGAAAACCATAATTCAAAAATAGTCATGTACCACAATGTTCACTGCAGCTCTATTTACAATATCAGGACATGGAAGCAACCTAAGTGTCCATCGACAGATGAACTAACAAAGAAGATGTGGCACATATATACAATGGAATATTACTCAGGTATAAAAAGAAAGGAAATTGAGTTATTTGTAGTGAGGGGGATGGACCTAGAGTCTGTCATACAGAGTGAAGTAAGTCAGAAAGAGAAAAACAAATACCATATGTTAACACATATATATGGAATCTTAAAAAAAAAAAGGTTCTGAAGAACCCAGAGGCAGGACAGGAATAAAGACACAGACGTAGAGAATGCACATGAGGACACGGGGAGGGGGAAGGGGAAGCTGAGACGAAATTTGAGAGTGGCACGGACATATATACACTACCAAATGTAAAACAGATAGCTAGTGGGAAGCACCTGCATAGCACAGGAGATCAGCTGGGTGCTTTGTGACCACCTAGAGGGGTGGGACAGGGAAGGAGACGCAAGAGGGAGGGGATATGGGGATATATGTATACGTACATCCGATTCACTTTGTTATACAACAGAAACTAACATAACAATGTAAAGCAATTATACTCCAATAAAGATGTTAAAAAAAAAGACCTGACACAGCCAAAAGTAAATAAATAAATATATAAATAAATATAATATTTTTAAAAAGAGACAGTCTCAAAGACTTTGTAACCTTCTGAATCCTATCCTCTTTGAGTTACTCTCGTTTTACTCAGCTTTACCTGACTTTTCAAATGAACTCTTTACCCACAGAATTTTCACAAAACACACGCACATACTGTAGTAGATCAAATCAACTCTGTGAACGATAGGGAATTGAATGTACAGATTCTGGCAGAATAAAGGTACAGAGGCAGATAAACCACAAAGCTAATAAATGCACCTTAAGTTTTATGGCCCCTCTCAAGACTCTGGGAACGGACCTAACAATGTAGTGACCTGATCCTAAGATTGCATAAAGTTTACAATACATAATAGGAAAGTAGGTTAATGATGGTTTAGGGCTGGTGAGGGGACAAGGGGAGTGGACAGTGATAACTAAAAGATATGGGGTTTCTTCTTGAGATGATGAACATATTCTAAAATTGTGGTGATGGTTGCATGTATCTATGAATATACTAAAACCCACTGAATTTTACACTTCAAATGGTTAAATTGTATGGTATGTGAAATATATCTTAATACAACTTAAAAAAAACGATACTTTTGGGAATTTCCTGGTGGTCCAGTGGTCAGGACTCTGAACTTCCACTGTGGGGGGCATGGGTTCAATCTCTGGTTGGGTAACTAAGATCCTGCAAGCTATGCGGCGTGGCCAAAAAAAAGATACTTTCATGTCAATCAGTTAGGTCTATTGTACCTTTCACTGAGATACTTCCTCTCTACTCAGGTGGCTTTGGAGTGGCTGTGGTAATCTGGGGAATCCAGGAAGTTGGGGATGTGTTTAATTTTGGATGGGTGAGCTAGATTTATATAGTATGCTGCCATTTCTGTGGATATTGCTAACCACTTCAGTGTAGGAACTGGCTTCCAGGAATATTCCTACAGCCTCTGTACGGACCTACCATGAAACAAAATTGAAGGCTGGAGGTCTTAGAATGAAATGAATGAATGAGTTCTGTGGTGCTCAACACAAGAGGTAGGTGGGAAATGGAAGAGAAACAAGATTTGAAATGCCCACAACCAGAAGCTGTCGATGTAAAATTCTTCCAGTAATCAGACTAATCTAAAATTGTGAGAAGATTCAATCCTCATCAATGCTTGGCCAAAATGGAAATCCACTCCTACCAGGAATATACTTGATTTTTACACTGAGTATGGATACCATTATAAATCCATCATGTTCTTTTCTTTTGTGATGGGAATCACAGAATACAAAATGTATGTGTTGGTAGGCCACAAACCTGTTGGAATACTATAAACAGTGTATATGTCCATGGAAGAAGTTGTATGTTTTATGCATCCCTACCATCAATAATAAAAAGCAAAGTTTGTTCAACCATGCAGGAAGAAATAATGAATTCCCTTTCTATTCAATCTTAGAAAACATTACAAAAACCGTGGTCCTATGAAGAGGTAATCAAAAGGTTACAGGCAAGAAAAAAAAACAAAACAAAAAGATTTTTTAAAAAACTGCAGCCAAAGTATATAAGGAAAAAGTATTATAAAGATGTACCTGTCAATTAATTAATTAAATTAATTTTTTTCTGCATTTTATGTTTGTGGCATTTTTATTGATTAGGGTCTCTTTTCTCATTTTAAATAAATATCCTTTTGTGTAATACAAAAAGACAATCTAAAAACAAAAACCAATCAAACAAAAAGACAAGTACATTGTAAAACTGCTAGGACAGAAAGACAGATTTGAAGTTAAATTAAAACTACTGTCAAGAGTCAAGTAAAGGACTATAATTAACTTCATCATCAACTTCAGGAAAACAGATAAAGGGACAAGATATTTGAGATAGGTTACAGTCCTGGACTATAGCTCTGTATCAATTAGTTCAATTAACTGTTAGACTCTTAGATGGAAAAAAAAAGTTTCAGAATAGCAGGGTAAAAAAAAGGATTTTGGGCTTTCCTGGTGGCACAGTGGTTAAGAATCTGCCTTCCAATGCAGGGGAAATGGGTTCAAGCCCTGGTCCAGGAAGATCCCACATGCCGCAGAAGAGCTAAGCCTGTGCGCCACAACCACTGAGCCTGCGCTCTAGAGCCCGCGAGCCACAACTACTGAGACCGAGTGCCACAGCTACTGAAGCCTGCGTGCGTAGAGCCCGTGCTCCGCAACAAGAGAAGCCACCGCAATGAAAAGCCCGTGCACTGCAACCAAGAGTAACCCCCGCTCGCCGCAACTAGAGAAAGTCTGTGCGCAGCAATGAAGGCCCAATGCAGCCAAAAATAAATAAATAAAAAATAAATAAAAAGAAAAAAAATTTATAAAAAAAAGATTTCAATAAAGCCTCTATGTAAAATTTAAAAATAAAAACACTACACAGAAGCCTTTCTGTTAAGGTTGGATTAAACTTAAAACCTAAAGTTTCAAAATTATGAAATACAGATTTAAAAGACTTTAAGAAAGTTTCAGCCAATATTCTAGAGTAGACTCAAGGTGAGATAAAGGGAGCCTAATAACCTCTTTTATAAATGGGCTCAAGCATAAATTATTGAATTCAATCAGAAATAATACATGAAATTGCCAGGTTAAAAAATATCCACTGTGTAGTTAGATGTTTCCAGATAGTCTCAGAAAGTAAACAAGTGAGAAATCCATATAATTTATGTCTCTCTCTATAAAACAACAAAATGAGCCTTTCTTCTTTAAGACTTGGGGGCCTACATATAAGGATAATGGTACAGATTACAAGCAGAAGGCCCATTGAAAGAAACATTGATCCACATTCCCTAAAAAACAAAAGGACAAGTGTCCAAAATCGGTCCAATGGCGCCATTCCAAGAGATATTAGCACCCAAAAATATTCTGTCCTTCCTCTAAACTCCCAAGGAGAATTATCTATAATAATGGGACGATAATTCTTGTTGATATAGTGCCGTTTTATCTACCTCATTCCTACTACTGTAGAACATAAAATCTTGCTGTGAACAATTTTAAAGTTGGCTGAAAAGCAAAAAGGAAAGCAAGTTCACTTTTCTTAAGAAAAAAAGAGAGGAACTTCTTGTGCCAGTGTGTGTGGGAAAAAAGATAATAAAAGACAAATTTGAGGGTATACAGTAAACTGTAAAGCGGTTGAAGGGAAATGAACTTTATTTACATTGGTTTAATAGAAGCATTCAAATAGTAAGAATCTCTAATGAGCCTATATCCTAACCTATGATTAGTGTTTTGGAATCATTAGTAGAAGAATACTTCTTTATTCTATGGGACACAACACCTACAATTTTAGGATTTGCTTCCAGACAGAAGGTACTGCAGCTCTTATGCAAGATCAGATTATAGCTGAACTAGACATTAGAAAACCTAGACTATGTATAATTCAAGAAATTACTAAAAATAATACCTCTTATCAGAGAATCTCTATAGGTAATATAGGATAAACACAGGAAGATTATGAACACAGGAGAGTCCAGATTAACTATTCCTAGAAAATTATAAATCTTTCTTTTCATACAAATATTGAAAATGTTAGTCTGCACTTTTGGAGTATTACCTCAATAACATGGTACATATTGAAGAACCATTGCCAGATAAAGTATATCCTTTAATTCAGTAGCCAATGCTTAGCCTTGCCTCACAGCAATTACAAGAGGCCAACTGGTCAAAAAAACCTTATAGAGCTAGAGCTAAGATAACAAGCATAGCCACTTGTAGAAAAGGGGCACCAACAAGCTAAAGGAGCTCTAGCTGGTCCCTCTAAATAATAATGGCTCCAGAGAAATGGGAGGTACTCTGGGGCTAGGTATGCCAGTTTTGCAGACAACAAGGTGAAAAGAGGAAGAGATAAATCAAAGAACAAAACCTGTAGAAAGGCTAGGGAAAAACAAGAGCAAGGAACAGAAGGGGAGGGGGTGGCGAGGATGAAGGAGATCTGTGTCTACCCTTGTGACCCGGCCCTTGGAAAAGAGAGAGGCCAGGGAGGTGGAGAAGATCAATCACTCTCCTAGGAACCCCACTAGGCAGAGATACTTAACCAGAGGCTGTGTGCTGCCCAGTGACCCAGGGCAACCTGAAGCTGACATAGCTGGACTGGGCATTCCCTCCTTGGAGACACTCCAAGTGAGTAAAACTAAAACACTATCAAAACGGTGGCCTGTTGCAATCTCTTCATCTCTTCCTGCACTGGAAAACATAGCTGGTGCAACCTGAGGAGGGACACATGAATAAAACAAAGAAAACCAGTCTTTTGGTGGAGCCCATGGGATCACTACAGGATCACATCCAGGGGCTGAGGGAAGAAGGCCAGAGGATGCTGCTTCTGCCCAGGAAATGCGTAAGTTCGGAGGGCTGTCAGCTCCTTTAGTTTGAAGAATCAGGACACTAGAAGCTGAGAAAAAGGAGGATGGCTGCTGGAAACTGGACAGATTTTGAAGAGAAAAAGAGGAAAGAGCTTCCTTTCAACCTGGTGTGCCCCGTCCAACTCAAGCATGTGGCCCCTACATTCTTACCACCTTGCTAGGCTCTGGAGGGGATGGGAAGCAGAGAACTTTTAGGCCTGTTCCAATTTAGCTCCAGACAGGTTTACACCAATACCAGAACCAATCCTAGTTAGAAAATATATGATTCTTTCATCTTTGTAGAGGGGAGTTCTGAAAAAGAGTAAAAAAGTAATTAAAATCACAAAGGAGAAGATCAATAGATGACTTCATGATAATTTAAAACTTCTATGAGGGACTTCCCTAGTGGTCCAGTGGTTAAGAGTCCACCTTCCAATGCAGGGGACGTAGGTTCAATCACTGGTCAGGGAACTAAGATCCCACATGCCACAGGGCAACTAAGCCCATGTACCACAACTACTGAGCCCACGTGCCACAACTAGAGAGAAGCCCACGCACCACAACAAAGATCCCCCGCATGCCACAACTAAGACCCAATGCAGCCAAATTAAAACAAACAAAAAACTTCTATGAGAAAAATTGAAAGTTAAAAGGCCACTTGGAAAACATACAAATATGATAAAAATTAATATTCTACTATGCAAGTAGCTCATTTACATTAAAACATCCTAAAACAATACAAAAAATGGGGAAAAGGTATAAACTGATTATTGACAAAGTAGAAATTCAAATGGTTAATAAATATTGATATAAACACTGTTGAAAAAAAAAGCAGACTAAAGCATGTTTAATGATGATACATTAAAAATTCCAGATTAAAAAGTTATAATCCCCAATGCTGGCCAGGGAATAGGAACATTAACTGAACCTGGAAGTGTGAAATCAGTACAATCTCTCTGGAAAGCAATTAGTCATTAAATATCAAACCCTTTGACCTAATAACTCTAGGCTTTATCATAAGGAAATAAAAGATATAGACCATGGTTATTAGAGCATTATTTATAGTTAGC